>NC_081153.1:8276894-8576894 GCF_958295425.1 Solea solea | reverse complement strand
CTGGGCTAGTGAGAGGGAGGGGTAAAAACTCTTATTTCCTCTTAACCCAGTTACTGAACTGTCAAGAACAACATGATTAAAATTTTGTGAATGTATTCAGCACCTGTTGTACATAAGACGCTTGAAATCTTGGAAAAGCAGGTCCTTGTTTTTGTCCAAAAAGCCCTCGACAGAATATCTGGAACAGAAATAGAGGCGAAAAGTGAGTGTAATTGGACAAAAGTAGTTCAGAAGAAGGTGGGAGGCCTCACTGAAGGGTCCTTAAGGTAAAGCAGAGGTGTCAGGATGCTACAAGTCAGACAGAAAACAACACTATTTGAAACAGCGAGTGCATGTCATTAAAAGGGTCACTATCATGACCCACTAACTGACTGTAGTCTGCACCGGATGATTCACGGGCCTCAGGCCAGAGGATTAGAATAATAGTCATACTGCTTAGATGATTTACAAAGTAGGAACATGGTGAAAAATCCCTTTTTTGGGGAAAAAAAATGTAAACACTTAATTGTCTACAAACTAATCTGTGTGGCTGTTTCCAAAATGCCTGGGGAAAGAGCCTGCTGTTGTACAAACACTGCCTCAAATCCTCACTCACAATTCAATTACATCTCACACAGTGTAAATACTTTAGGAAATAAAAAAAAAAGAAATAATACAGACAAAATGTGCAGACTCAGACACTACACCCGGCACAACACGAACAACAGCCAAGTACTTTATCTGCAATTAAATATTTGTTCAAACATATTTAAATATTGGAGAATTTTACAAATGTGGGCCTTAAACATTTGCTTCAGAGAAATACATAGTAAAGGCATCTGTTTTGAAGTTGCATGAAATGTTGTTAAAAATTCAAGTTCAGCTTTGGCATCAAAAGTAAAAACTCGTTTTTTGTACATTAACTGTGTCCACATACTGTATATTCCTGAGCTTGCCATTCATATAATGTATAACAAACCCAGTGGGAGATTGTCTGGGTCAGACGCTTTCACACCTTCACAAGCTGTTCTTGATGTGTTCTCACTTGGACGTTTTCTGCAAATTTACCTAAGGAGTTGGTAAGAAAAGTTCTGGAAAATGTTCCAAACTTCAGTGCATGTCTGAAAACAGCTTATTTCCCAATGTCAGCTGAAGCTGTCTCCTGATGGATGGATGGATGGATGAATGGATAATACTCTTAAAACTTCACTGCCATAGCATATTTCTTGGGGGATACTTTTAAATATGAAATAATTACTCTTACATTCAAGCCAATACTCCATGGGACTCTATGTCTCAGTATAATGGTGTTTTGAATCCCTACATTTTCCCTGCTGCACACAGGAGGTGATTTATTTTATGTCAAGACAGACAGAGGCAAGGAAAAAGCACAATGGTGAAAATGAGCTATAATGGCTATACGGCTGAAAACACCAATAAGCCTCAAGAGAAGTTTCTAAAACCGATCAGTTTGATGAGATATAATATGCTTCTAGCAACTGAGTAGCATGGGGTGGGGGTGAGGGACACCGAAAGACATACGTCATGTAGAGACCGCTATTATTATTATTTTTAATCATTATTATTATTATTATTATTTATTATTATTATTTTTATTTAATAATTTTTTTTAATAAACTTTAATAAATAATAATAAATTCTTCAGGGGGGTTAAAGTCACTTTCCACAACTGCTGCAAGTCCCAAACTCCAGGTATAGGTTCAGTATAGTATGGTATGTTTTCTTTGCATTTCCATCAGGAATAGTACCGAAATAACCAGCCAAACCAAACGTTCCATTCTTTGGCACCCTTCCCTTGGATTACCAGAGTAAAAGGGTGTGGTACGATAAGGGTGGTTCCACGAAAGTCAGCCGATTGAGCTTTTCCGATTGGGCCTTTGTGATCGGTGTTTCGTCAACACTGTCTATTCTCTTGCATCGTTCGTTGTCATTCCACTGGTACAACACCACACTATGTGGCAATAGAGCACAGCACACGTTCCGCCTACCAAGTGAAGATACCGTTTCTCAGTCGAAAAACACAAGCCTGACCCAGGACTTTACAATTCCAAATTGAACAGTACCATGATGACAGCACAGCATTACAAACACACAACACGTCACATGTCCTCTGCATGGCTCTCTGTTTGTGTCTGTGTCCTCGTCCGTCACAGCTGGATGCAAGGAAGCAGCGGTTGTCCATGATGACGGATGTGTCCCCTTTGGTCACGGACACCACAACCACCGGACCACATTCTGGGAAGCTCGATGAAGGAGCGAGCAACAAGAACACACGCTTCAACAACAACAAGCCACAGTGCTGGTTTTACAAGGACAGGACATTGGCTGGAACAGGACGGACAGGACAGGACATGCAGTGATAAAGGCAGAGGTTATCCAGAGACGTGGGGATGATTTAGAGGACGGTATACTCATGTGAAGGTCAAGGTTGGTGAGCAAGGCGAGTCAGGTGACACAAAGATGAGATTTCTTGTGATACAGAGTTGCGCAGCATAAGGGACAATGATATATCTAATGGCCGGTGAAAGTGCTGCATGAGCAGGCATTAATACTGCAGGGAATTAAAAATGTGGACAGAGAAGAGAGTCAGGTGAGCTTTGCAGTACAGGAGAAGAAAGAAAAGGAGGGGCAACAAAGTAGGTCAAAGCTTGTGATGGCGCAGGGATGTTTTGGTGAGAGGAGGTGGAGGAGGATAGACTGGGATAGGATGGGACAGGCGATGATGGGGGGCCAGTGCCGTCAGAAAGCAAGGCATGAGCGGTGACAGCTCAGCTGAAGTGACCTCAGACGTGGCCCCGAGACGCGCTGAAGCCCGGTGATGAGGACAGGTAGTGACGGGGCCGAACATCTGTCATTATCGCTGCAGGTCTGTCACACACACTCTTGTATGGACCGTCAGGTTCACGCTGGCCGTGGTGGAATGTACAGAGAAGTACATTTAAAACAATAACAAGAGGGAAAATGAACCTAAAACACCACTAATAACAATTTTTTTTCCACTTGGAACCAATAAAAAAATACACGACCATAAACTATATTAAAGCCAAATGTAAAACCTAAATAAATAAATTGTGCCAATAAATACAGTTAACACTTCTACAATCAATATCTGCGGCCTCCCTGAATTAGTGATTTGCAGCAAACGCTTGTTAGAAGAATGGTCAAGGAGAAAAAAGAGACTCAAAGAGAGAAAATTAACCAAAAACCACAATAACAATAATTAATATTTGTAGTAACTGTATATGAGAGCTACAGCATATGAGCTTCAGAAATTGATTTAATTGCTGATTCTGAGATTACATCTCATCATCAGCTGACTCCATCCCACCACCTCCTCCTCCTCCTCCTCCACATTCCATGTTCCCTTGACACATTAACATCCTTCCCCTCACTAGACTGAGGCCAGTACACGTGAGCATTGAGGATCTTCTTGCCCAGAAGTCACAGAGGGTGACTGACTGCTGACTGTTAGCCAGGAGTACCCATCTGGCCTCACTGCCACTTTAAAATCCACTGAACACATTAGGGAAGTGGAGCATCGATGAAGGAGGAACACACACACTGTTTCATCGCCACTCAGTGACTCATAAACAGAAAAACCATAGACTTCAACATCAGAAAAGGATAAAAGCTAAAAAAGCCTCATTTATCATACAAAAACAATCACAAACCTTGAATCTCAATCTCAATATTAATAAAACTAATAGTTTTATTAATATTTCTTCACATTCCCGTAATAACCTTAATAAATGTTTGTATAAATAATGCAAAAATCATCCCATGGTGCCCCTTTCAATAAGATTATAAAGGTTTAGCCTCCAGCATATGAACAGAGCATGTATATGAGACTCACGTGACGTCTCCAGCATAGTGGCGAACACGAAAGTGTCTCTGGAAGTCCAGGGTTTTGTCCGTGGGGCTCAGCTGGGTATGAGGAGAAGGTTGTGCAAGTGTTAATAGAGGGAAAAACTCTCATTAAATGTATTTTTAAATAACACATGTACAGGAAAATAACACAGATGTCGACTTTAAAACCATTTGTAGCCACTGTTGTTTGAATTAATTTTTCAATAGTTGGTTTTGTGATTGAACAAAGGAACAGACTGAAACTCAAGGTTAATATTAATGTTTGTTTATCTTCAGTCTATCATATACTATATATTCTCTTCTCTTCTATCTTGATTTGTAAAACAAGTCTGAGCTCTGAATATTAGAGAAACTCTGCTCTCTACTGGCAGCAACACAAAACTGCACCTGTGTTAGTGTCTTATTTTTAACACTTGTGTATTTTAAAACAATATTTAATATAATAAATGTTCTCCAAGACACACGTACATTTTTAGCTGATTTATTTATTTTCATGGTTCTGAATGTGATGTGTGTCAGCTCATCATCAGTCATTCACAGTGGTGCCGCCTCTGTGGACTCGATGTGTTTACGACCTAAAGTGCCTCTCATTTAAAGTGTGAAACAACTTCTGTCACTAAGTTTTTTCTGAAAATGGTGACATTTGTGGCTTTGGCTAAAAATAAGATTTCCCCATTTCGGGTTTTTTTCCCCCTCACAGTTCCTGTAATAGTCTGAGGATATGTCAACAAAGAATTACCACTTCCTAATATAAGAAAATTCAAATATCTTTTTTTTTTTTTAACACGCTAAAAACAGAATGTAAAAATGTGATCATAAATTGGTTAACCATCATTTAAAGATGTCTTTGACTTTGTCCGCTCAGCAGAATGTGTTACGTACCACTTTGTCACATTTGGTGATGAAAAAGGTCTCTAAGTGTTTAAAAAAAACATGTTTCAAATCATGTAAACTTCAGTAAATATCACTGTTTGTCACTGTTTGTACGAATATTAACGTAAAAGACTAAAATCACAGGCGACATTTCCACCTTTTTGGCGTCAGTTCAACAACATACTGTATACAAACAGAGCTGGTTTAGCCAGTCCTGCTCTCTGTCTCCCTTTGCATCTATCAGTGGTACTGCAGCCTCTTCTACTTTATTTCTCATTTTTAAATAAAGTGTTTGAGGTTTTCTGTTTTTCTGTGTGTTTTTACATTGAGACACATTTTCAGGACAAAGCGCTGAGATAGCTAGCAAACTGAAGACAGTAGTGTAGAGCACACGTAGTTTTAGCACCATCAATTTAAATCTGAAGGCGGAACTGGGAGTGAATTTACCTCCAAATTGCCTGAGTAATGGACAGAAACATATCTCGCCTTGTGTTGTTTTTATTATTTACGCGAGTGGCCGCCATCTTGGCTAGCCATCTAGACTCAGTGAATTTTGACGACAACTGGAACACACCATTCATTCACAAGTGAATGGTAAACCGTTGTTAAGGAACGTCGAGGATTTTTATACCGTTTGAGCTCAGCCACTATTTTCTGACATATATAATGTAATTATTATTCTGTGATTGTGGAGAAGCTGACGTGTTAATGACAGAGTCGTTCATATGAGGGGCAGAGACGCAGCTCCAAACTTTAACGCCGAGGGCTGTTCTCACCTTGCGGGACGTGTAGTGGGGGTGTTGGGCCAGTTTGGTGTCCATGCTGTCCAGGCAGACAGTGTCTGTGACGTTACCCACAGTGAGACAAGCCTCGTCCAGGATGGAGATGATGCCTTTGTGCGGCTGCTCCACCAGATCCACGATGATCTGGTTGTTGAAGTAGTCGATCTGTGTGAACGGCACAGAAACAAGCCAGTGTTTATGGATTACCATTCATGTTTGGGATCCCTAACAAAGACCTAACAACATCGAGAAACTAGGAATAACTGTGTTGATCTCTGAACTGTCGACGCCATTTTGTTAGCGTTTGTCTCTCACATGTTGCCAGGTGATTCCCTCTCTCTGATATTCGCCCTGCTCCTGTCGGAGGATCAGCTCGATGAAAAGCTGCTGCAGCTTCTCGTTGCAGTAGTTGATGCAGAACTGTTCGAAACTGACAGGAACACGACAAAGACACAAAAGCTCTTCTGTTACCTCCGTCAACCATGAATCATGTATGAAAAAGACAAAAAATATTACCTGTTGTTCTCAAAGATCTCAAAGCCGTAGATGTCCAGGACTCCGATTACTGTGTTTTTCCCATGAAGTACTGGGTTGTAGTTTTTCACTTCAATGACGGTGTTGATGCGGGCGACGATCCAGCCAAACAGTCTTTCATAAAGAGCCTGCAGCGAGTAAAGTGTGTGTGTGTTAACAATGCATCCTTACACTAAATGATTCTAAATGACAAAAACATGAATCTCGTCCCGTTCATTTGCTCTGTCAAAATTAATCCAGTCATCAGAACCTTGGCAAAAGCGTCCCGTCCGAAGCAGGCCTGCTGCTCCGTGTGACCTTTCTCGATGACCTCGCGGCCCCCGGTGGCAACAGTTCGGTACAGCAGGCTCTTTGTGACGCTCTCTGGGTCTGTGGCCATCAGCTCAGCAATGTGGTTCACAGCCTCCAGGCCCACGATCTCAACACTCTCACCGTCGCTCTCAAACTGCATATTTCCCTGAAGGAAAGAAAGAAAAGAAAATTCAACTATAAGAAGTGAAACTGTATGAGTTTTAGAATTATTGAAGGTCCGTTTATCGGTATTTAAAGCTGTAAATCGTCTTGGGCCTTCATATTTATCTCACTTCAGTATGTGACTTTTTTTGTTTGTTTTTGGGTTATATTTTTGGGGAGGCCTCTTTTGTATATATATATATAAATATTGTACACACACACACATATACAAATATACATATATATATATATACACATATATGTGTATATTTAAGTTTGAGTCCCCGTCGTCTAAATCCTTTTGTATGAGCTTTAAAATGTCATATGTTTATCAGACTGTGCTGTAACTTACCAGCAGAAGAATGGAGGCCAGGATCTGGTAAATTGAGTCAATCTCATCATTTGTAAAGCCGATAACTTCCAGTGCACTCCTGACTGCTTTGTGGCTCGTGTGATCATTGTTCGAGGTCTGAAGAAACAATGAACAATGATGAAAATATGATTCTAACTCTGGACTTTGGCAACGGAAATCGTAAAATGTAAAACACAACTCACAGTTGTTGCTGCTCCCTCTCTGGTGAACGTATAAACAGCAGGGTCGTTCTGCAGGTGAAGTGACTGCAGCATTTCATTAGAGCCTCCACGCAGCAACTACACAAACAAAAACAGACACACAAGTTAAAACGGACCTTCATACCTGTACAGTTCATCTGCAACACTGGACTGTTCGTTTGGACATGAGTATAATCGTGTGTCATCTGTGAGTTTTGTCACAGCAGCACTGATGAGACTTTACCTGGTAAAATGAGTGGAAGTTCCTCTCACCCCCCTGCTGATGAACCACCCTGGACTTTAAGAGGAAAACAGCAAAACATTACATTCATTTTCAAAAGAAACACGGCATCATTTCAAGAAATGTCTTCATATACAACCAGTACAGAAATACACCAAAAAATGGAGAAGAAGAAGGTGTGAAGCTTGTTTCATATCCTGGGCGAGCAATTGTTAGCAATACCAGTTGGTAGCAACCTCTACACAGTTTTTTGTGCACACAAACTGTGTAGCAACAAATAAAAATGAAACATTTTGTCATACACAACAGAAGTTGACTGCATGTGTGAATGCGAGAGTGAATGGTTGTTTGTCCTGTGATGGACTGGTGACCTGTCCAGACAGTGTGCGACCTCGTCTTTCATTCTATTTCAGCTGGGATTGGCACCAGCTCCCCATGACCCTCATGTGGAGGATAAAGCGGTAGAAAATGAATGAATGACTAAACGTAAATAAGACGTACGGACAGAGCAGAGGGATGAGCTGTCAGATGTCAAAATCTACCATTTATCTACAGAAACCCTCTTTTCTCAGCACTTCAGTTGTTTAAATTCTTCAAGAAAAATAGACCATGTCCAGGAGAGTGTGTGTAGCAGTTTAAAACTGATGGCTGCCAGGGCAACGGCACCACTGAGGAACAGTGTGGTTATTTCTGCCCTCTGAGAAAGAATCATGGCACCATCATTCACACCGACTCCGAGCGCCAGACGGTTCTTCAGCGGAGAGAATAAATGCAGCAGCATGGAGAGCAGCCCCCCAGGTGAACCATTCATTAACACAGAGCAGCAACAGCAGCCGCACACCGGCTTCACAGACGCGTCTATTCGCGGATCTTCCCTCACACCTCTTTGTCTTTGCCTCGTGAAACATTCATGGTCGGGGGAAAAGTACATGAGCAGAACTTTTTCTCTTTTGTTTTGCAGGTTATTGGACACGTGAAGGTCTCCAGTCTAAAGTGTAGGACCCTCCATCATCCAACCTCCACTCACCTTCTCCAGTAGGTAGTTGTTGATGTGTCCTCCGGTGGGTTCGCCGTTGAAGTTGAAGTTGATGTCCATGTACTTGCCGAAGCGGCTGGAGTTGTCGTTGCGATTCGTCTTGGCGTTCCCGAAGGCCTCCAGCACACAGTTGGACTTGAGCAGCACATTCTTCACGCTGATTTATCACGTAGATTTATCGCGGGCAGCCGTTGATGGAGGCAAGCGAGGAACAGAAGAACGTGAGATGATTTGTGGGAGCATGAAACCCTCACAATCTAATAATTTATTTGGGTTACATTTGGAGCAACATTTGAGTTCATACCTCTGTCTTAAAAAAATCATACATGATCAGTCATGACCTTAAAATGGCAGCACTGCTCACCTCTCGACCTCTGCCCTCTGACTCGGGTTGGTGATGGCTGCTATGTACTGCATGATGTATTTACTTGCTTCTGTTTTTCCCGCACCACTTTCACCTGAAGGACAAAACACAAAAACTCAGAAAAACAGCATCCTAACAGCTGCATGTATTAACTAAACTTACAAGTCCAGTATGTGTGAAATAGTAACATCTATTGGTGAGACTAACCTCTGTCTAACCAAGCGTTTAAGGTAACAATGGTTATCTTTGTGAACCAGAAAGTATTTCGTTCTTCCTTTTTTAATCGCAAATTTACGCTTAAAAACACAAACTCTGGCTAGTTTGTCCACTCAGGCTGCCGTATAACCCATGTGTGTTCCAGGTTCCTCCTGAAGACCAATAGCCACCAGGGGGTGAAGTTTATTCTAGTTCTCTCTTGACTTATAACACCAGTAAACATTTTCCTGAGGAGTTGAATTTGCGATTCTGAAGGCTTTAAAACAAGAGTTCAGATACTTAAGTGTGCTCAAAATGGCCGCCTTCTTAATGCGAGGCATTTACCTAATGCACATATAAAAAGATTATTCTATGGCTCCAGAAAGAAAAAAACAAGTACTGTGAGCTCAAATATTAGGTGAATAAAGGTCTGAGGTACAGAAGCTGGGACAGAATGTCTTTAAATAGAAGTCATGTTTTCATCATGAGAGTCAATTAAAAATGATAAAGGCCTCAGAGAACTGTTGCTAGGAGACCAACCACAATGTTCTCTCATCTATACCTGGAATAAATACATAGAAAAAGCTGAAAGAAATGGCATCATTCATATGTTGTTTTTTCAATGTTTGAGGCCATTCAGTGAATCATTTGTGAGAAGGAGGAGAGAGACAGACAGACAGACAGACAGATGACATGGAGCCAAGAATCTGAGCTGCTGTGGGAAAGACTGAGACTTTGGAACGTGCATTTAACCGAGTATGACCACATATCTCGAACTAAAGTGTTAGGTTTAAATTCCATTTCTCTCTATCATTTTGTTTTCACTATTGTGACCCAAATCACAACATGTACAGGAAGCTATGAATCAACTACTTGAAGAACAATCAATAACGTGACAAAAACGTCATCAATAAAGCCACGGACTGATGGCTGTTGTCATGTCAGATAATATAGCAAAAGAGTTCTAACATGTAAAACAGTGAAGATCTAAACTACTATCTCTTTCATATGTTGAGCAGGTTTCACATGAAATCTCCCACAGTTTTGGTTTGTTCCACTGAGAGAGGAAGTGAGACTCTGCCAGTGACAGACCTGATATGACGATGCACGTGTCTTTGGCTCTTCTCTTCATGGCCTTGTAGGCTGCGTCAGAGACGGCGAACAGGTGAGGGGGGTTCTCATACAGCTCCCGGCCCCGGTACGCATCGATGGTTTCTTTGCCGTAAACGTCCATCTGTCTGTAAGGATTGACAGAGACGACCACTTCTCCGATGAAGGTGTAGATGCGACCCTTCTCAAACCTGTCCCCAAAAATAGACAACATGATTAGAATCTACATTACAGTATAAAATGTACATGTGAGAGTGTGTGTGGGTGTTTCATTTATTCAACCACTCATTTCAGGAAAGAGAACATTTGCTCATGGTTTCACACCACCCATGACCCTCAAGATGACGGTTCTACAAAATGATCATGCATTGTTGTCATATGTGGCTGACAGGAAGTGACACAAGTGTGTCGGTGTGTGTGTGTGTGTGTGTGTACTCCGAAAGCAGGAAATGAAGACTTGTGGCTCAAAGGGCGTTGTTGAGCTGGGAGGAGTGAAAATGTCATGACACACTAATCTTACCGCAACACAAAATGCTAACAGTAACTGTGTGTAAGTATGTGTTATAGTAACCAAACAATGGGCCAATATGAAGAGAAAGAATGGTGATCTAATGCATGATGCCTTAGTTTGATGGATACATCGAGGTCGGCTGAGAAATGCCACCTTGTCTTTGTGTTCAGACGATGCAACTAACCCTGGATTACCCCAATGTTTGGAATACGGGAATATCTAGGCAGACTTAATCTGCTGATGCGTGAAGTGGGGAAAAAAACATCTATTTATTTAAATATTTTGTCTAAATTTGAATGATCAAAAGCTGGGCTTGTGTTTCACATTTCTGCCAACATTTACAGTGTATTAAGATCAGGGGCCTCAAATTTAAATGACCTTGGGTTCACCAAGCATCTAGTCTGGTCAGTTGGGGTCCAAGTCAAACTTTCTTGGAAAAAACCCCATAAAGCATTAAAACATATTTATGATATTTGTGATGGCAGATATATACCACACAATTTCAAAATAAAAGCATCTGTGTTGACAGTAAAAATGTATTTACATTTATATCAACTGCATTATGACTTGATATTATGTAAGTGGTGGACCACATGATACTGACTTGAGGGCCACATGAAGCCTGCGGGGTGTGAGTTTGAGACCTCTGATCTAGGTTATCCTTAACATTTCCCACAATGACTTAAACTTCAAGCACGCAGTCTAGTGAAGTTAAGTGAATATAACTAAACATTCATCTTCTTTCGGCCTCTCCCCTTTAGAGGGCGCCACAGCGGATCATCAGCCTGACAAATGTTTTCGTTGTCAACAATGAAAATGAAAAGCTCCAGACACTAGAAACAAACGCGAGAACGAGGGAATGTCACATAGTGCAGCCTGAGAAATTATTATTCTAAACCATAACAATATAAAATGGGACAGATAATATAAACAGAGAACTGACATCTCAGGAGAACATCTCACTATGCTAACTAGTAAAAGGAAGCATGACTGAAATTGATAATATTGCTTTTGAGGTTTCCTCTGAGGAAGAGCTGGATTTGGCTCAGAAAAGAGAAGTGACCGCTCGTCTCCTTCCTGGTTAGTCACTGAACAAAAGCATCATTCACTGTGACTAATAAATGTAGCTGAACGTGAACACTTATAGATTTGAAGTCAATTCTGTACTGGAAGGAAAGACATATAAATATGCGGCTCCTTTTTTACTGGAACTACTTCAAAACTTAAAGGACCAGTGTGTATATGTATATATATATATATATATATATATATATATAGATGATGTGCTGGCTGTATGTTTTAATAGTTGTAACACTGTCCTCTCTACAAATCTAGAGAGATTAGCTCAGGACAAACATGTTAGCATTTAACCACCTGAGTATGAGACATTTTTCTCGTTTCATTCCTTCTTTCTAAAGCTTTAAGGCTACAAGCCACTAATGCTAAAAACTACGACATTTCCATGTAAAAACAGACGTCATGTAAATCGTTAAAGCTTTTAAAGCAGCTAACAGAAGTAAAGCTTGACCGCCTGCTTACACTGCTAAACTGCTAAAAACTCTGAACGTATAAATGTGATTTGATTATAGTTAGCGCTTATATTTAAAAAGCTGCATAATATGGTTTGATTAGCTAGTGCTTGTGTTAATATAGCCACATATGGTGATTTGATTAGTTGGCGCTCGCGCTGCCACAATGAAAGTGTAAAATGTTTCTACTTCTGTCTGAAAAACATACCCACAATGCAGTTCATTTAAAGTCTGTCAGCAGCATTTTGGCCTGTCAAGTCATAAAATAAAAAGTTATTTTATGTTTTGAAGTTATTACACGGTTTCAATCAGCACCAGATAAGTTTTAACAGGTGACAGTATGAAAAAAAAGATTATTCACTGTGGTTAAACCAGTGGAACTACATATGTGGAAAAATGTTAATTGAGGGTCTTGAAGAAGAAAGAATGCAGCTACAGTTTATCTCATGTTATTTCTGCTTCTAGGTAAAGATCTTGTGAGGACAACAAGGAAGTGAGAATGAAAAAGGCAGTCAATGCCTTTTACCAAAGCCGAGTGTAAAATACCAAATTTCCCCAAACAAAACCAGGAAAGAAAATAACACTTTCACTGTGACGGGTGTTTTCTAGAAACCGTTGTTGTGTTTTGGTACAATTTGCTTGACATGACAACCACTGTGATGTGGTGATGATCCAATCAACCACATGTTAACATGTAAACCCTGAGGCTGAGCGGGAAAAATAACCTCATGATTCATCCTTGTATCTTCAGTCAGGTTAAAGCTTCAGTACGTAACTTTAGGTGATTTTTCCCCCCACTTGTTTTTCTTTTCATGTTTTTGATGTCACTCGGCATCTGTTTGGTCTGAAATAGGCTCTCTCAAATAAAACATCATCATACCTGACTGAGGGAGTGTTTGGATGTATACAGCAGCAGAGCAGACTACTTAATGACTCTGCTAAAGGTTTTTTGAGCAGCAGAATTTTAACTTCTGAAACTTTTAATCAACACTTATTTATGTTTTCATTCAAACTCCAACCTATTAGCAGTCTCTAGGTTACTAAGGCAAAGCTGCATCTGTCTTGACATGAAACAAATCACTTCCTGTGTGCAGTGAGGGAATGTCACCAGCTGACACAAGATCTAATCACTGTTATACTGAGAACTATACTGAATTTAAGTTGAGTTATGATTTCAAACAAGAAATACCAAGTACAACCAACTAGCAAGTTTAAACAACTACTTTTTTTTTTACAGTGTTGCCGGACAAATTGTGTCTCAGTATAGCAGTGTTTAGATCTTGTGTCGCACGGTGACATACTCACACAGGAAGTTATTTGTTTCATGTCAAGACAGAGACAACTTTGTGTTAGTAAAGTGAGACAACTGCTAACAGGTTTGTAACCACTTTCACTACTTTCTTTTTACAGTGAATGGTTTGAATGAAAGTAGTGGTAAATATTAAAGAGAAAAGACCTTAAAGGGTTTCAGAGACATCTGAGCAGGACTGTAACAGCCAACTTAAGGAAAAAATATGAAATAGAAATAGAAATATGAAGCTTTGCCTATCATACAGAGAGTACACGTGAAGCGTGAACCTCTGCATCTCTGACACCCGGCTGCTTCCTCTCCTCTCTAACAGGACCTCAGGCCTTACCTCAGCTTCAGATTCTCCATAAACTGCTCCATCGTCACCTCATCCAGGAGCACAAAGTCTGACTTCCCAAACTCCAGGCCCTCCAGCTCCGCCATACCTGCGTTTAACCCGGCAAACACGCCAAAAAGAATCAGTCAGACAAGATACAGAGGAAGAGAAAGCAGCTCAAGGAAGAAGAAAGAGAAGTAAAGTCGACTTCTGGGGCCCGGTAGTGTGTGCGTGTTGTGGGCGTGGAAGTGGTGGAATCAAGGGTGTGCTTAGTCAAGTCACACAGAACTGTGGTTTACAAGCTGCAGCACGTCATCCTGCCCGTCAGCCTATGCCCTCACGCTGAAAAGACTGAATGTAAAAAGGCTGCCGTCTATCTTTAAAAAGCTTCTGCATCCTCTTCTGTCCGTCTGTTTCTTCCTGCCACAAAACCTCCATGTTTCTGAACCCTAAACTCTCTCTCGCTTCTTCTCAGCCTTGACTTGTGCAGAATGTTTGTGCGAAAGTCGGTTCTTCCCAGATGCAGGAGCCGACATGTGTGCCAGCAGAGTTAACCTTGCAAACTTGAGGTTATAGGAAAAAGAAAAGTGGCCTTTATCTCATGGGAAGGATCGAGGCATTTTTCTAAACTTAACATTGGCATCGACAACACAACGTGTCCCTCAGGGGTTTTTTGCTCTCAACTTCAGGTTCCCAGCCCTGTTTGGATACTGGAGCCAAAAAGGTGGTTTTTTTCATGTCACACAAAAGCTAAGCGTGTCTTTGTGTGTGTGTGTGTGTGTGTGAGGTGAGTTCAGGCAGCATACAGGAATGCTGACGAAGGATTTCCTAATCCTTATTCACACCACTTGCTGTTTTTTCTTGAAACCACAAGCATAATTTGTTTTTGCTTTATACACAAAAATGTTTTGTTTTCTATACAACTTTGAATAAACATATACCACATTACATCCTAACAAATATTTTATCTACTCACTGACCACATAGGTTTCTCAAAAAGGGGGGGAAAGGAGAGGAACAATTCAGTACAAGCACCCTAACCCTAACCCAGTAAAAAAAAAGGGATGTAACATAAGCACCAGATGGAAATAGGTGCCAAAATTGTAAAACTGTAGTTGTGGCTCATAAATGCTAAGTAATGCTGGAAATCCTGGCCTTCTGTACCTTTAATCACAAAAACAAGAGTTAGAGATCCTTTTATTCAACGACTTATAGTAAAAACTGAAAAACTAAGAAGAAAAACCCCCTTCTGTCATGTTTTCTGCATTGTAAATGTTAGTGGATCACTGTGCCTTTAAAAAGCTTTCAGAACACCGACGAGTTCACACACAGTTGAGCGTTTCAACATCAAATGTCACAGTAAAGAAAAGAAAACAACAAAGCGGCTGCTCTGACATGTTTGAGCAGCGAACGCTTATCTGTCCAACAACAGACGAGGGACACAGCTCACAAGCTACAGTCTGTTCAGTGACTACATTGACATTTACATTTTTCAGTGACACTCACTTTTTTGTCAGTTATTTTACTTTAAATCTAATCTGGTACTGATTTTTTTTTGTAATCATGTGTTCGAAACTGTTACGACATCAGTGTTGGAGAGGACTCTCTAAATTTACATGTACTTGATTTCTCCTTCTCACTGACGGTGAATGAAAATAAAACCAAAACTATCTGCATGGCTTGATTCCACTAAACTTAGAAAATGTTTTTCCTTTTGTTTTATATGTATGAAAGACATGGAATCTACTGTAAAATGTGGACTTTTCTCCGCTATCACAACATTTCTAATATGTAAAATATAATGTTTGGCTTTAAATTTGACGTTCACATGAGGTGAAAGTAATTTAACTGAAAATGTCTGATTGTGGGTCAGCTTAAAGGTTAAATTTACCCAAATTACCAAACAACTTTAGGCACACAAGGTCAATCTTTGTTAGAAATCATACTTTGAACAACACTAAGTTAGCATAGTACACAGACTCAAGCGGTCAAAGTAAATCTTTAGTTAAATGTCACCATGAGTGCAGCTGTTGCTTCCTATGGACCAATTTTGCACATTTTATGCACTTTTCATTCTTTGTTTTTTGATCATTTTGGTTGTAAGATTTTGATTGGTTTAGAAAGATTGTTTATTTTTATTTGATCTTGTTGTTTCCAGCTCAGCTCCTACAGTAAGGCTAAAATACACTGTGTGCAAACAAGTGTTATACTCACTGTTCAGTACAAAAATGTCCATTTGAAACTCACTTAAACTGACATTTTTTATCTCACTTTTAAAGCATAATACATGCATCATATGGAGAAAAAGTATGCCCTTTCCACTAGGTGGCACTGTCACAATTTCCCACACTCACACAAAATAATTTTCACCTAAGACCATGACAGCATCATGGCAAATAACCTGAGATTTAAAGTGTGAAAACATGAAAAACAAAAAAAAAAAGTTTAATATCAATAATTAGGTTAGATGCAGGTGAAAAAAAAAAGCTGATTTCCAATAAAAAATGTTTCATAGCTTGCTTATAAAAAGCACTTATTTGTGCTTAGTGGTACTAGTGTGACAAATATTAGAACCAGACCTAAGGTTTAAATCACTTGATACAAGGATTGATCAGAAACCTGTGAGTTAAAGGGACCTAAAAAATCAGAATGAGACTTTATGACGTACCTGTTTGTCTCAACATGTTCACATGTCCCGGTGATAAATTGATGACCAGTCCTGGATGAACACTCGCCCAGTGTCTGCTGGGATGACTGCCTCCAGCTCCTTCCTCAACCTCCTGAAGATAAGCAGAATGAACAATATACACACAAACAACACATTTCTACAGTAAAAGGTGTTAAATGTGTACAGTCACACAGTAAAGCACTCAGTCAAACATCCTTTCAGTTACCTGTTACATCCTCATCATCACTTCCTCTATCAAACACTGAACTGGGGCATCAACTAACCATTGTTTTCATCATCAATTCATCTGTCAACCATTCTTCTCGATAAATCAATACATTGTTTTGTGAGAAAATGTTGAAAAATGATTCTGTTTTAATGATTTCTTTGTTACAGAATCTGCATTGAACTGATGAAATTAGGACAGAAAATCACAAATAAATCACATGAACAAAACATTAATTAGATCACAAAATATTACAAATATTATTTAACTCAACAACTGTGCCGTATCTGAATTTAAGTGTGGGGAAGTACTTTTTAAACATAACAAGACAGAATCATCAGAAATTGTCGATACAGAGATTCATCAAATACAATCAGTTAAAGTTAAGATTCTTACAAATAAAGTTAAGATTCTTATAAAGAAGTACAAAGAACTTTTTTTGCACTAAAAGAGTCAATTTAACCTTTAGTGTCAAAGTTACACAAAAAATCTCAATTTAAGATTCTCTCAACTCTTTTTTTTTTTTAAAGTAACATTAAAATAATCAAATTCAACAATATTTCCAAGTACATTTGGTCCTAAATGGACTCTTTCAGTGTTATTATACCACGACAAAATTTACAGTGATGACAGCAGTGGTTCCCAAAATCTGGGTCGGGACACACAGGTGGGTCATAGGAGATTTATTTTGAGTCACCATCTTATTTGTTTTTCAAGCCTTTTACTTAAGATTTATTAAATATCATGCATAAAATGAAGTGATATATTTTTTAAGTCTTGGATGTTCAAAATGATATAAGTTGAGAAAAATATGCAATAATATTTAATATGCAATTTTGTGATCTTTAAAAAGTGGGTCCTTGTATGAAAAGTTTGAGAAACACTTGGTGGATAACAGAATTTTGCAAATGACGTGTGATGCTGGGATCAGACAACACTAATTCACAATTTTAAAGCAATTTATGGACGTCGGGAACTATGAACAGACGTGTGGTTTAACTGAAGAACAGAGATTTGGTGTCTGGGACGCTCCGAGACATCTCCTACGACATGCTCCAAATGTTGGTGAGAAATAGCGGAGCAAAAGAATTCCTGAACCTTTTCATTTCCTCAAACTTTTAAACTTTTGTTTTACATTGTTCTTTAAAACTAGTAACTGCTTGTAATTTGGAATTTTAAGTTTGTTTTCCTTCGCTTGAACAGGAACGTTGGTCTTTTCTTCTGTTTTCCTTCCACGCGTCTCAGAGTGGACTCTCCTCAAAGCTACACTTTGACCAGGACGAGCTCCTGTTTCCTGCCTGACTTTGACAACTTCCTGTGACGGCGAGTATCCTACAGCACCTACAGGTGATGGCTGAGCAAAGGCCCCGCCTTCTCTTTCATTGTTCTGTCGGTTGATTGGTGGCAGAGAGCGGCTCCTCCACCTGGATTTCTTCTCGAGCGTTCTCCCCGCACGCTGCGACTGCTGGACCGGTCTCCCCAGCAGCTCCTGCTTCACCTCGTAACTCTCGCTCGACGGCCCGATGAGGCGAAGTCTGTCGCTCATCTCACACACGAGCACCGTGTCCTGAATGTTGTTGTTTTTCTGAATCCTCTGCAGAAGCACTTTGCCTTCATGATTCATGTCCTTCAGGAGAACTTCCTGTGTGCGGAGTGAACTGTTCAGACCCTTCAGGAGCCTCTGGAGTTCATTGGCGGCCATCTTTGCGTTCCTCCCCTGTAGAGTGATGTTTGCGTTATCGGCAAATTGACGCACTATGATCTGAACTTTGTGGTTCTCTACAATAGAGTCAAAGTCTTTCCTCTTGATCTGCGCTGCGTAATGGTACACGTCTACATCAACTACAAACGACTCATGACTTCCACGTCTGACTGAAGTATGTTGAACTGCTCCAGGAGAAAAGGAATTTCTCTGCTCTGAAGAGGTTGAATCACTGCGAGTGTTTGACGACGGTGGAGAAACGTGCAGAGGGTCGTCTCCAGACCAAAACCTGCCTGTGTTATCACCTGAGCCTGGACTGCTCTTGTTGGTGTAGGATTTGGAAATCGCTCCAGAGGAAACCGACTGGACTCGAGAAGATGAGCCCAGAGGAGGCATCTCGGTCTGGATTTGAGAATCAAGCTGCTCCAAATGGGCCTTCACAGCTTTGAGCTTCAAAAATGATCCCTCGACAGACAACTGACCTCTGCTCACATCTGTCGTCACAAAGTCATGTGACCTGAAGAGTTCTCGCACTTTGGCCTCATCGTGGTAAACAGTCAGATCCACCGTGGCCGACACAAGGAAATCCATCTGCAAACACAAAACACATAGGAATAACTTTTTAAAGGTTTAAATACATCAAATGGCTGAAAACACACTGTGAAAACAGCCCGACCCGAAATAAGCTAAATATTCATTTTAAGAAAAACAATCCTCAAATGCAGGAAGCAAATTTTGCTTGGCTAGAATATTTAAAACTAGCTTGTACATTTTGGAATGTAATGTTCCTTAAAACGAGGGAAAAACAGGCCAAAAACTAAACTTTTTTTTATAAATTATGCAGATTATGATTTGTTTGCCATACAATTAGAAGAGGCTAGAAGTAGACTGTACTGTAGTTATATGAATTCATTGTATTTATTTCCACAGTCACTGGGGGAATTAATGCATGAAATACAATAAATAAGAAAAAAAATCAAGATGTAATACTTTTGGTGAACAAGTACACATGATAGTGTAATTATTGTTGTTGCAGTTCATGCTGACTGCCAGCAGAGGGCGGCGCGTGGTTAATAATCTATGAAAAGGAGTCCTGAGGGCAGAAAACTTGGCGCGTATACTCTGTACTTCTCCATTTCTTCAAACACTATAAACACACACGAACGACGCATTAACGGCGTCCATTTTATCGAACACGTGCTGCTGTTGAACACGTGACCTCTCAGCTAGAAACTAAAGGTTGAGGACGTTTTATCCAAAGTGAAAGTGTTTCAAAAGTTGTCGGTTTAAATTGTATGAATTACAACGAAGGACAGTGAAAACACGTGAACGCGCCAAAGTTAAAAGTAGCATTTTTAAAAACAAAACAAAAACGCACTTTGACAAATAGAGTTTCTTTCTAAATTAGCAGCAGAGAACAGCTGTTTCGAGTCACTGTTTGTTAGAAAAGGTGAAAATACTACCGGGTTTAGACCGTGAACGTCTCACGAGCGCAGAAAACTTACTTTATTTGATCGCTTGTTCACTTCTTGGCTGAATTTTACTGCAGTCTTGAGGAAACTGAAAGTAACGACGTCACTTCCGCTCGAGACAGAATAAAATACCAAACAGTAACACTTGTTTTCAGATCAACCTCATGGGCAACCCCACAATTAAAAAAAACAACAACCTGTAAACGATCAGGTTAAGTCCAATGCCATTATGATAAAAATAAAAACGTAGTTAAGTCAAATTCGATATTTAAAATCATTATGTAATCAAAATTAACATAAAATGTTCTAGGTGAAAGTAACTTTGCTTGCTATACTGACGCTGAAATATTGATTTAAATTGGTTTCAATTTACATTCATCAATCACCACTCAAAGGCGTTCCATGTTTAACCTTAAACACCTTATGCGTAGTTTAACACTGAAGTTACTCACCTGCAATGACCTTGATCATGGTGAAAGTCAAACAGAATCAATGTATTCAACACAAGATTGAAGTCATAAAAAGGGCTAATTAATTAATATAATGGCCTGCATGATATTAATCAGTGAACTGATCATGCTTGGGTGTTTTTAGTGGCTGAACTCAAGCAGCAGAACAAAGACCCTCAACATGAAGATCATCTACAACAGCAACATTATATATGACACATGAAACAGCAGTTTTTTACCATTGTACCATCTATTTTATCTGCCATTATCACACAGATAGGAACGGCCATCCAACACAGATCCAAATGTTTAACTTGGAGTCATTTTAGCATTTAATTTAAAGCATATTAGCTTGGGTTATTTGCTTATGTGTCATAACCGTGTGTCCATGTTCCAGCTCTGGTTTGAGTCTGTTATCATACAAAGTAACATACCAACAAACAACGGCTCCTACGTTTTTTTTTTTTTAAGTAGTTCATCTTTAAATCAGGAAACTCAAATGAAATTACAGCACATTTGCAACAAGCTTTGCATAGAGGACAATAACTTATTTAATTCCTAAGCCTTCAACAATCTTATTTCCTAAGCCCTCGACAATTTTAGTTCTTTAAGTTAGTAAAAGTGCTCACAAAAAACAAGGTACAAACAGAGCAAATTAACTCACATTTAATAAAGTATTTCAAATCTTTACAAAAAGAAAAATTTGGGAAAATACAGAGAAATGTTAACAAATCCACTGTGCAACCAAGTGTGAATATGGATATTGCTTAAGAAAAATAATTCTGTTTAATTGTTAAATTTCAACATTACATATTCTTTGTTACTCCACAGCTGACCCACTTTACTGTGCACATTGGATAATGATGCACTTGGCAGTATTTGCCAGCAGGGGGCAGTAAAAGTTCATACAAGTTCTTGTGAATGAGCTCCACAAGCTACAGGTTTTCCAATGCTTGGGCAAAATTCCTGCATTAAAGAGAGGATGCTGCGACTTTGTGCTCCCACTTCCTGTGAAAAGAAAAAACAGAACATGAAACTGATGGAAAAATCTGTTCAAGTTGTATTCTAAGAATAGTAATTGTTATCTTTAGGTGAAGATTTTGACTGAAGATGACAAACTTGGTATTTTTATATGACATACTATTGTTTCCTGCAGCTTCATATCCAGGTATGCTGTGGCAATGAACACAGTCACATGACCTACTGTGGCCAACCCAGGACGTTCTAGGACATCTGGAAAAGAAAATTAGAAATATTTCTATAACCTATGGTGGAAAACTGTAAATTCAACAGCAGAAACTGACAGAAGTGGATTTATGTTGAGGTTTAACTGAAAACAGAACAGTCAGATGTGTCATTTTAACCCATTACACAAATCACTCAGACATTTAGTGCATGAACCCAATTTCCACAAACAAGGTCTTGATTTTACTTTGTCAAAATACTCATGAAAACATCCAAAATCACAAAATCCTAGTCTTCGTTGTTTTATATTTCTTTTATCTGCTACAACTCATGATAATCATTGGTCTAAACAGTGGTGAAGTTAAGTTTAAAGTAATAAGATAAGTCATTTTGTGTGAGGTTTACCTATAACCCTGCCATATACAGTACACAGCAGGGCCTCAAACAGCCTCACATGTCTCTCTCTAGCAGACACGGTAGGAAAGAACAGAGTCACTGTAGACTCAGCCTCGCTGGAAACGGTCTGCACAAGTTTCACTATTTTAACACGTATAAGGAAAAACACTAGGGCTGCAGCTAATTATGATTTTATAAGTCACAAAGGATCATTACACATAAGAAAACTGGTATCTCACCACTGACATTTTCTCATGAAATCCCCCACTTTAAAATACAAACCTGTCTTTTTCAGCGTTGAGTCAGACTCATCTAAGACGAGCAGATGTCAGTCATCAGTCAGGAGGAGCGAGTGGAGCAGTCATTTCAGCAGTCCTGTTAAAAACAAAAGGTTTTATTAAACAGCAGCAACAATTCAGCGAGTTCTAATCAATTACTGCATTAATAGCCAACTATTGATACTCAATTCATAAACAAATTGGCGGTTTGTTTTCAAATAAATACAACTGCTGTTTTTTCAGCTTTTTAAATGTGAATATTTCCCAATGTCTTTGCTCCATTTAACAATTTATTACAAACTATGAAAAACTTTAGTTTGGTTAAAAAATGTCATGTTTTGTCCACAAAGCAGGAATTCATTGAACATCCATCCATAATCTACCACATTATCCTCCAAGGAGGGGGAAAAACAGAATAGAATAGATAACATAATTGCCTAATATTAAGTCAGAATAGAAGCCCCACAGGAAAATGTAGTTTCATTTGCACCTTCATAGTTAAAACACTCAAATAAGTAGGACATTTAGGAAAACACAAAAATAACAAATACAAAACATACATTGGCCTATAAGCATATTAAGACATGAAATTGAGTTCTTTGACAATAAAAATAAGTGAACCAAGCGTTTTTGACCATAATTTACCAAACCAGAGACAAAATAATTGCATATAAATAAAATGCACACTGACTACATTAAAAGCATGCTGCAGTTATTGTGCATGGATTCTTCTAAAGATAATTTAAATACTTTTGTGCGAGGTTTACCTATAGCCCTGCCATGTGGAGTCACAGCAGGGCCTCAAACAGCCTCACATGTCTCTCTAGCAGACACTACAGGAAAGTACAGAGTCACTACAGACTCAGACTCGCTGGAAGAGGTCTGCACAACTATTTATAAAAATACAATAACTTCCAGAACATTCACTCTGAAGCTATAATTTCTGACAAATGTTTACTCTGCGAGCCCCACGTGCTAACGGTTTAAACAACTTCGTCCTCTAAATTCAACTAGTTGTAAACACACGTGGTAAATAACAGTCGTACCTTTCCAGTTTGTCAACGATGTAGTGGTGCAAACACTGTTTGAAGTCTGAAAACAAAACAGATAATGAGAAATAAACGGTTAAAAACATGTTAATTCACGCTAGTGATACAGCTGGCAAAACTACACCAGGTACAGACGACATTTTATGAACCAATGCCACCATTATGTGACACTATGTTGGAATTTAAACAATAAACACAGAAAGAAACGTTTAATTCTATTAAATAGAAGTTAGATGGAGACAGATTAACTCGACTCACCTCTGCGCTCAGCCGCCATGAGTTGTTCAAAATGACCGTCTTCCCGGATGTGACGTAGTTTAAAGCCAAAACAAAACCGTGTAAGGTGTTCCCCTGCAGGGGGCAGTGAAGTAACAAAGATGGCTGGCGGCTGATGGCGAGAGCTGAAATATATGTATTTGTTTCATGTTTTAGGAACAAAATGTGTTTAAAATGACATGACATGAGAGATAGTGTGCACATACTACAATACAATTACAAAATGAGAAAGTAACATAAAGATTAAACATGAATTACAGCACATATAAACTCTTTCTTTAAAGGAAAACAAGGAAATTGACAAATAGTAAAGCTACTATCGGAAAAACACTTACAAACTACTTTATTTCTCCATAGTGACTGGTATCATTAAGTTGACAACATTACACAGTAGGTGAGTACACATTTAAGACTGTTGAGGATCCATTTGCTGATAGAATTTGCTGCCACCTGCTGTCATCTTGCTTTACTCAATTTGTCCTTATGTCTTTAGTCCAGCTTATGTCCTCACATGTTGCCTTGGTGTTGTTCAGTTATTCTTTGAATAATTGTTTGTTTTTATTGTTGTAATTCTGTTAGGTTTTAATAGACATGTGTTGACTTTACATTTTAACATTCTATTTTACTTTTAGGTTGACTAGAAACATCTGTCCAGGGACTACAGATGAAAATTGCCTTCTGGCTAACTGGTGCATTTACAGAAATGTTAATGTTAATGTACACTGTCCCTGTTAACTAAATCAATACAGTAAATAAATATTAATTCAATTGTTTTGGGAATAAGTCACTACGTTTTTCAAATCAAAGTTCTTCACAATGGACACTGTATAAAGCATTTTATTTTAAATTAAAACTGGTATATACGTAATTAATTTGAAAGAAAATGGCCTTGCCACCAACACAGAGCACTTTTATGTAGGAGGGCTTTTGTAACCCAGTAGACAGCCGTTGTTCGTAGGTGTTGGCAGCTCTGGAGCGTTCACAAACACTCGTGGTCCATGACTCAGACTGCATTGCCGCACAACAATACAAACACACACTATGGCAGACTTGTCCTTGGTTGTCTGTTGTGGCCTCCACCGTGATGCCTGGAATGAATTTGAGCATTGTTTGCCTGAAGTGATGCTGACGACTCACCCAGCTGACATGCCTGGCAGATACAGAAGAAGAAGGAGAATTTGTATTAAAACCAATACATGAGCTTATTGAGTTGATCCTCTGTTTTCTGTACGACTGGGAAACTTACAGGAAGCTGTGTTTACAAGAGTCAAAAAGATTCTCAGTTTTGTTGGTGCCATACATACTATACAAAAACATTAGGATCACAATCTTCCCCACAGAATCATTAAAAAACCCATATATCAGCAAGAACCTGTAGAGACAGATGTGTCCACTTCCAAGTGGTCCAGCGTTTTCCTAAAAACATCCAGTGAGACTTTATATTTTAAATCTTTCTGCAGTTCATTCAGGGAGCAGCAAACATACTAATGTTGGAATAATGTTCTCTCCGGCTGTTTACAAACTTATAAAAAGTATGCCGGCAGCATCATAAGGATCGGTTATATTCAGTCTGTCAAGTTTGGCGAGTTATTGGTCAATCTGTGTGGATTTAAGGTGACAGTGAACTCTGACAGGTTGAATCCAGCACCAGGTTGTGTTCATTTTTACTGCATCTTCATCTGCCAACATGAAGCTGCACTGATTCTAAACAGCGTCTGTTTTTCTGCATGAACATGTCTGTGCAACAGACCAACAACAATAATAATGACTTACCAGGCTTCAATTGTCAGATAATCCCATTTTAGCCTGTGGGCAGGAATCTTAAAATAACTCAGTGACGAAAATGCTTATAATCCCCTGCCTAAAAAAGAAATAATTAAATAGATTTACGTTCGTATCAGGCCTGACACAACACTAATACAGACATGTACTCATTGCCGAGGGCAGAAGAGTCATGTTCTCCATTATTATGGGAGGATTTGGGAGGATTTTAGAAACCAAGATACACAGAATGGGAATAACAATGCACACATGAAGTATGAAAAACAGTTATTTTCCAGAACAACAAACAGAGCTTGACGTCTGCAAGAGTTTGCTCACTTGTTACCTGAGCTCCTGCACATGAGGACTGAGCGTGGGAAAATAATTTTTATATCATTAATTATCGATATATATCACGATATAAAGCAAATCAATATTTCTGTAAGGCTGGGTGATATGTGTTTTGGATAATATCTGGACATTTTTTGTTCATATCCCTTATATATATATATATATAAGATATATATATGGATATAAAGCTGCACACTGGTTGTTTCTCTGGACTCATGTTTGTGCTTCTCAATAAAATATACTCTTTATGATCTGTATTACATGATTTTATAATACACTTATTATTACCTTTCATTTAAGATAATACCTGCTTTATTTCTTTGGCCTTTTTAGGATATTTATGTGTGTTAGAAACGATGAAATGGACTATAAATTTAATAAACATGATAACAATATAAATAGGACAACATGTGTGTGTGCTAATCCCATGATCTGTGAGCTCCATCTTTGAGTGTCGGGGCCCCTTGTGTGTGATGGAGCCACAGTTCCGGCTGATCTGGACGAAGCATCGATGACTCAAACACGAGCAGAACAGAGGTGCAGCTGAGGCACCAGCTGGTTCCTCCCTCCACACACTCACTCACTCTCTCCCAGCTGCTTTGACAAAACCACGCAGGGATCTGGTCTGAGAGGTTTTGTCACGGCCGCAGTTTGAGGTTTTGATTCAGAGTTTCAGACTTAATTTAATGAGCACATAATCCTTTCCACCTGACCACTACTCGCCAAAATGTTGTGGAATCCTTTATTCCTCGTGGTCAGGAGAAAGGCGGCGTGGGGCCATAATGGCTCTATGATCCTCTCGTGCATCACTCGCAGCTTTGTTTTTACCACTAAAGAGAGATTTCGCTAAATCCCCAGGTTTTACGACATCGGAGCATTTTCAAGGAATCGTGGGAAACAGGAACAGTCTAGACGTGGGATCAGTTCAGGATGATAAAGCTGCAGTATGTAACCTTTGTTGATTGTTATGTTGTTTTGGTTGTTGTTGGTGTTATTACTCATTATATATAACATTAATGTCCTATCTCTGAAAAAAGGTTCTGTCAAGCACAACTATCAGACCTGACTGAGGGAACTTGGCTTGTAATTGGAGGGTTGTCGGTTCAAATCCCACCAGGTCAAGGGCTGGAGTACCTCTAATTGGGTTTATTTGAAACTTAAAGCCCAAATAAATGGGCAAATCAATTTGTGGAAAAACTGGGGGCAATTAGATTTGACGACCCAGAGAGAGTGAGAAGTAGAAAAACTCAAACTCCCACCTGCTAGCAGCCATACACTAGAGCAATGTTGCTATCGGCTCCATCTGTCTTGACATAAAACCTTTCTGTGGTAGTGTGTGTATGTAGTAACCTGTTGTGCTGAGCAACACATGATATATAGTGAGAAACACACAGAGAACAATGTGGAGTTTTGAGGACATTTGTTGACATTTAAAAGTCACATACTACAGCTTTAAATGCTGTTAAACTGCATCAACATCAGGAACTCGAGTAATGTTTTGTCAACATCTGCACGAACCAGTGAAATGCCCACAAGTCACTGGGAAAATAACTTACTGTAGTCATTCTCATATGATCAAAACAGTAACATTTAATTACAGCCAGATGTGGAGCTTTTCACAAAAATACGTGATGGAAAAACTGAACCATCTTCGTTGAAGAACTATCTTCAGTGTGCTTTGTGGACATCAGAGGGTGGAGCCAAGTTTAGACAGAATGAAACTTTCCTTCTTCTTCTTCTAATAATAATAATGTACACTGAGATCTGCAATGCTGCCCTCCACAGTTCAAAGTTCTTAATCACAGTAATCTCCTCCTCGGTCACATCCTTCCTCAAAGTTCTCCACCAAACTGATTTCCGTCTTTATGGAACGTTTTGTGCACAGAACATGAACTGCCAGTGAAACTCCTCTGGTTCCTCACACCCGCACACCTGAACAGTTCATCCAGGGCGTGTGTGTGTGTGTGTGTGTGTGTGGTTGTAAATCAGGAGATGGATCATACACTAAGAAGTTTTCCAGTACAAGATTTTCCCGCGACACTGCACACTGAATCTCCAACACCTGCTCTTCCTCCTGCATGTTCACCCATGATGCATCCACCATGGAGGCTCTGCTCCACCAAACCCCAACCACCTCGCCTGGTCTCCTGCTTCTTTCAATGGCATCATGTCATAAAGGCTTAAAGTTATTTAAAGGACGACAGATCCTGCTCTAATACCTTGATCACATGACACGCTGTCCTGGCTTCATGACGCTGCAGATAAAGTCACCTCGCTGCGTCATAGCTGCCTGTTAGCTCAGGAAACTCTTTATCTGAGACAGAGTTCCCACACCTTGGCTGACATCAAATTCAGGATGTGCTGACACAGCTTTAAGACTGGAGGGCAGCTTGTAGGAGCCGCTTTGTCCATGGCGTCCACTCATATTGATTTGGACAAGTGATTGTCCTTGGGATCTTTACCTAAACATCAACTTAACTTGCTCAAAACACTTTCAATAACCCATGTCTATTTAGTGCAGTTTTCAAAACTTTCAAGGTTTTCAAGGACCCGTGGGGAGATTGACATGTCGTGTACGTGCAGCATGACTCAGCACGTACATCCTCTCTGTTTGGATTTCACAACGTGCATCTCTGGAAACTTTCTCATGCGTGTTTATGTACGTATACGTACGTGCGGATCAACAAATGTTTTGTTCTGCAGCAAAACAAAACAGGAACATGTTGCACACAAAAAGGAATTTTACATATGATAACAGAAGTTTTATTGTAGGCCAGTTCAAACATATTTCACAATGCCTGTTGTGTTATCACTCTTTATTGCGCCTCCCTGTGAGGAACATGGCAATAAAAACACCAGACACATCAAGTATTTATGATGTGAAAATAAAGATGATTGCAAAGTTTTTTTCCCCCACTTTGGGGCAAAGGAGGATTATAAGTTCTT
Source organism: Solea solea (assembly GCF_958295425.1). Lineage (NCBI taxonomy): Eukaryota > Metazoa > Chordata > Actinopteri > Pleuronectiformes > Soleidae > Solea > Solea solea. Next base: position 8,548,463 of record NC_081153.1, on the reverse strand, counting down.
GTCTCTCACACACACACACACAGAGGGCAGAGAACATGGGGTTAAAGAGACAGAAGAGCGAGTGAGTGAGCATGTGGAAATATCCTGAGGTCAGATGGGCTTTTATCACCACGCCACTGACAGACACACTTAAACACATCCATCTCACGCTCTCACACACAGACGCCGCTGATGGAAAAACACTCGGAAACACGATTGAAAGGAGCTTTTTCACAGATATTCACTCACGGATGAGTCACAGTGGGGTTTTTTTTTTTTTATTGTCCCCTTAACTTGTCCACAAATCCATTTCAATTAGTTCTGGTCGTTTTCACTACACAGTTAAATCATCAACTGGAAGTCAGGAAAAGCATGGAAGAGTTTTATAAAACACACACATGCACTTTAATGTACTTCACTTTATGGTGACACACAAGTTTGCCAGAAAAAAAACACTAAAAACTCACAGGATCGTTTTTAGGGCCTCTCTTCTGTGTCTGGGGGGCCATAAATTAAACCCATGCAGAAGAATCCGGTGGTGCTGAGCCTCATTATAGGCTTTACAACCATGTTTTTGTTGTTGTCTCCTGTACACAGCTGGAGCGTACAATGTTTGGGGCTTTTCACAAAATTGTTGTTGTTGTCAATTAACATAATCTCAGCTGATCCACTGTTTTAACTCACTGATTCCGTGACTCAGTATCAGTGATGCCATGGGGGGAAAAGAAAGAGTAAAATGTGATAAAAATCTGTTAAAAACCCTGACGAAATATCACACTGCAGTAATCACATCAACTGTGTGGAATTAGTTAAAGATCATACAAGAAATAAGCAGCAAAAACATCTGTTTTTTTAGATTAATATTTGCCTGATGACCCGTTTCAGTTCTTTTCTTCATCTGCACATAGTATTTCAACAGTGTTTTTTTTTCTATTATGTACATATATATGTATATATATATATATATATCAGATACTTTTAAATCTCCTGCCCTTATTGTGTGTTCTTTTATTACTTTTAACGATTTATCTATTTCTCTTGAATTTGTGTGGACAGCAAAGACAGAATTTCATTGCACAGAGAAACGTGTTTTCTTACTGTACATATGACAACAAACTCTCTGAATCTTGACTCCAGTTGCAATACCAGTGAAAACCCCTAGGTCGTCACTTCACTAGAAAAAATATACAGTTAGTCAAGCGCATAAAAATAAAACAAAACCGCAATGGAATAAACAAACCTCATGTTACTAAATTTGCTTGTTCCCATTGTGTGAATTTCCCCAAAATTGTCCAACTATTCCTTTAACAAAGCTGCTCAATGACACACACAGTTATGTAACTGTCTCAAACACAGAGTGTACTCTAAAACAAACAGCAGAATGTTTACTTTTACGTCCGTTTACCTCCAACAAGAAGGTTATGTTTTCATTTGTAAGTTTGTCCTTCTGTTAGCGACTGCACTGATAATGTCACATAAAAGGATCAAGTTTTCAAGAAACCCCCGTCACTTATAAATTAAAAATCACATCTCTGTCACGTGGTTTAAATGGAGTACCAAGTACCAAGTACCTTCAAGTACCACCAGAGGAAGCTCACGTACCACTGGTGCTACATGTACCACACTTTGAGAACCATGGCTGTAGGGTTTTCGACAGAAAGCATCCACACTTTGGCTGACACGAGCGTCACCAGAGCAGCAGCAGTCTGCTGGACTGGGATCAGAGGCCTGATCTGGTCGCCGCTGCGATTATCACTCCGTCAAGACAGGCGGTAATTGTGAAGTAGATGTGAGGAGGCAGACGGAGGTGGGGGCTGAGAAACAGGCAGCTTGACAACAGGTCAGGTTCGAGGGAGGAGGTCCAGCACAGAACATGCTGATCTGCTGCTGACGCTGGTATAATAGCCGCTCTGTTTCCCGGCCTATACCTGTGGGAGTTTTTGTTGTTTCTCCATGACGCTCCCTCACAAAAATCAATTAACAAGGTCGAACAGCAAAAAGGTCATTTTTATTGCATTTTAAGGAGACTTGGGAGGAAGTGGGGATGTTTGTTTTCAACAACTCTAGCACAGGGGTCTGCAAACTTTAGAAGGAAAAGAGCCATTTATGCCCCGTCTAAACCCAAATAACATTTGTTGTTACATTTACTTAATTTAAGAACTACAAAAAGAAAATTTCATTGCAGTTTATAGCCAGAAAAAACACACACAGAATTATATAGACCAAGTTCTTCCATTGTTTGTGGCAAATTAATGACAATTACTTTGTTTAAATAACCTACTTAGTACATAAATAACTATTTGGATTTTATGTGGTTCATGCTTGAGAAAACCTGCCTCTAAATGTGTACTTCTTCATATACACAGGACTTCATTTAAGTGTCGGGAATGACTTTGAAAGAAGAAAATGAATATATATAGATTTTTCAAAGCTACAATAACGCTTTGAAGGAAACTAAACTTATAAAAAGTATCATTGAAAAAATGAAATGCCAACAAAGGGGACTATGGAAAACTGGAGGTTAAGGAGCAGTTTAAGACTCTACCCTAAGTTCAGTATAAGACATGCATGTTTGTAATTATGCAAATGTAACGTGTAACTATTTGTTTTTTTTGCTTCAGACAATGCATTCCTTACAAAACACCACAGAGAACACAGTTAAGCTGCGTGGGAACTGCATTTTTTAAGAGACTTAGCACCTGCAGAGATTTACAGACACATATGACCCGAGGATGATTGTCTCCATATATTCATCTCATTTGCACGATAGTAGGGATTCAACAATTATAGTGTGTTCATGGAAAAAACAAAAAAACAAAACAAAGAAAAGTCATTTTCATCTCATGTCATGATTTCACACAAACAGAGGAGGAGATTCTCAAAGTCAGGGAAGGGAAAATCAAGGAGCGAAGCCAATGGAATTCCATTTTCTTCTGTGAAAAAGTCTATTAAAATTAGACTTTGTCCACAAGGAAACAGGAATTTCCCTATATGTCCCTGTGATCCCAAAAAACTAGTTGGATGAAGATAAAAGTCAAATAGGATAAATACATTTTTTAATTTTTTTTTAAAAAACAACTACGTTAGCAGATTCACCCAAACTTGTTTTGATTTCAACATGAATCAGCAAACAGTGACACAGACACGTCAGTGAAAGCCAAAACTACCTGCCACGCACAAAACAGCTTATATAATAATATAATGAATACAACGTGATGAAACTCAGATGTTGCTCCTGGTTCACTGGGATAAAATTCATCAGTGATCATGAGGCGAATTTAATAATTGACTTTTCAGTGGTCGACGTGACACGTGTGGAAAAAAAAAACATACAAACCACAAGAGACGGGGACATTTTGTGAGGAGAGGACATTGACATGGACTGGTCGTTAGATTCTGGCACACCTGGGTTAAGACCTGGTTTTAGGTTGAGGGTTAAATGTTAACCTTAGGGAATGAATAGGGGATTAATTAGGGGCTAGAGTCTGTAGACGTCCTCACTAAAGATACACCACGGGAATGTGTGTGTGTTTGTACTTGTATTAGTTACCTCTTTAGGACATTTTCTGGCCTGAACACTGACCTCGTCAGAACCACCAGAACCTGGTCCTGAGGAACTGGTTAAGTTTAGGGTTAAGATTTGTCGTGTGTGTGTGTGTGTGTGTGTGTGTGAGAGAGAGAGAGAGACCCCATGCCTGGGATTTTACAACTGCTCTGGAGAAACACGGGTGGAATTTTCCAGCGTAGACTAATCAGCTGATTGCAGGCGATCAATGCGACCAATGGTGGTCGAGCGAGCTCAGAGAGAGAGAGAGAGAGAGAGAGAGAGAGAGATTGTGATCCCGTGGCAAGTTTCCACATCAGTGATTAAAACTCTCATTGAGAAAAGAGGGACGAGGCTGTAGAGGATCTGTCTTTAAGTCTGTTATCTGAAGACTTAATCCCACAGGATCCTCAGCTACAGTCCAAGATAAACTCAATCCCTCCGTTTGCTCCCACTTCAGGGACATTTGAGGATGTCATTGAGCAGTTTGCTCCAAAGATACAAAGATTAAGAGCAAACTGAATCTGCAAATGTCAGGAAAGACATGAAAAGAAATATTTTTTAAACAAAGGAAGCAATAAAATATTGAATATTGTTAGCATAATTAATTTTTTTGGTAATTGTGATATCTGCCTAACTTAACTCTCCTACCACTGCTGCATCACTCTACCTTATTCCCTACGTCCTAAGTTCAAATATGACTTAGGCAACTATGCTATTAGGCCAACGATATGACTGAATTATTTTTTTATTCATTTTTCTGTAATAGATTCAAATGTCAAAGGACCAGTGTGTACAATTTAGTGGCATCTAGGGGTGAAGTTGCATATTGCAACCAAGGTAGAGCACCTGCTGTGTTTGGGGCTCATTAACACAAACAAAATTCTTAATTTTCAGGTAAAACTAAATCAGTAAAAACATAATTTGAACTAGGACAAGTTCATTCAAATACCACTGGTACAAAATCGCCAAAGAATGGCCGTTCAACCCAAAATGGTGGCCTCCCTATAGGACTTACATCAAAGTCCTCATTGACCTTTTGGACCGCCCTGAGATGAGTGACGTGTGTACCAACTTTCGTTCATGTACATGAAACATTTCAAAAATTCACCTAATAAAAGCGTTATGGTTTTTTTCATTTTCGTTAGCCCCTCCCACTTCCAATTTTCCACGTTTTTTCATGTAAATTTTCACTAGGATTGATATTTTATACCTGTTGGTAAACGCCCCTAAATTTTACAAACTGGACCTTTAACTACTCTATACTCTAATGCAAAGTTGAGATGAATAAGTAATTGCACGTTTATTGAACTGTGCACATTATATATTAAATGTGACACTTAAATTGCATTGTTTTGAACTTTTAACTGCTCGAAAACTATAAATAATTATTATTTATGACTTATGTTTGAAGTTGAGTCATTTGTGATTTGATGCCCACAAACACACCAGAGTAAGATTACAGCGTCTTGTATCTGACAGGAGTGAAGTGACGGTCAGCTGTGTGACCCCGTGCTACGCTACGAGCAGAAAGCGGCAGGGAAGCGTGGAAGTGAAAAACAAAAATGCGGCGTTGTCTCTTAGTGAACTGTGTTCACAAACGCACTGAACTCCAGATGTCTGAGGCCGAGTTTGGGCTCCGAGCTTCTATAATTAGCCAGACACACTTGAGCCAGAGCCAAGAAAGAAAGAAAACAAACAAACCAGACTACAGTATCTGCAGGAGGCATCGTCAAGAGCTCTGCTGGGAAATGTTCGGCTCACGTTTGATGTCTCTACGGGAAACACTTGAGACACAATGCTCCACTGAGGGTTTAACGGTAGAAGTTTAACAAACTACCGATAATTATATTTGTGTAAAGTTGACATCACTTTAAAATGCCTTGCTTTACTTCAAAGGCGATATACACTATTTTAATAAATGACATAGTGTTTAAGTTTGCAGCCTGAAGACAATCGGGAAATAAGAATATACTGAAAAGCCACCAGGGGGTTGGCTTTCCACCTGGTTGATTTTTAGAGGAATGTATTGGCAGATATTGAATATACTACACCAAAGTATATATGTATTGATGTAGAAATGCTTTAAGATAAAAGGAAAAGAAGCCAAGGTCTATGGTCTATGTGGTCTATGACATCATAGACCTCATACAGTATTTAAAAAAAAAAGACATAGTCTTTCAGTTTGCTGGAGGAAAACAATATGAAAGTAAGAATATACTGCATAGCCACCAGGGGGCAATCGACTCATTGGTTTTCGGAGAATTTATTGGTAAGAAATTGAATATACTACTTAGCCCTGTCGTCTACTACTACTTTTATTTCCCATTTTTAGTAGTGATATAAAGTAGCAATAATTGTGCGGAAGTCACAGAAAAATGCTTCTCTTTTATTTTTGTTCATAAAAACGAGCCGAGTGAACTTTGAACTGTGACGTATTTCCAAATGTCACAAATTCAATCTGATTTTAAACATGCTTTTTTCATTATCACACACACACACACATAACAGTACACACACATAACAGTACTTTTTTTGTGCAGGTGTGTTTATTTTCATTAGGATGTGCTGAAAAAAGGATATAAAACACTCTGTATTGCCATTCTTATAACCTCTGTATATACGTGTACATTTTAATATAGTAATGGAAAAAAAGCAGCCGATAATCTGTGTTTAAGAACTTTAACCCTTAAAGTCTGAGCATCCGTCTTTTGAAAGAAGCTTGGACAAATGTTTGTGTGTGAGAAAGCTCCTGAGACTTCCTCCATCACGAGTTACTCACAAGATATTTTAATCACACGCCTCAGTTCTTCTTCTTCTTCTTCTTGTTTGATTCCTTCAACACGTGTCTCTTCTGACGACTCGTCGTCCTGCAGTTCACTCTCTAACAAAGGCACCCTTTTTTACACAGCAGTTTTTCTAAATTCTAAGAAAATTCTAAACGCTTCATCAATTTCTTAACATTACAATAACGACAGCGTTGTCATTTCTGCAGTCAGACGTCTACTAATGTCACCACAGACGATGACACATTGTCTCACTAAAGTTGCCCTGTCGTCTCATGCTACTCAAAGAGCTTCCGGGTTAATGAACTGAAACTAACGCAATATTGTGGTTATTTGTCGTTTATTAGTACTGCCACAAACTCTAACCTGGAAAATGAGTCACGGTGAAACTGCAGATTGTCATTTTTTTTTAGTAAAATAGAATTTAACTAAGAAAAATAAACAGAGAGTCAAAAGCACAACCATAGAAAAGTATGGAATGACTTGGTACAGCTGCTAAAATATTAATATTAATAACATATATTGGTACAGTGTTTGGTATTTCGGCAGAAAGAATTGAAGACAAGTTAATGTTAATTAAAATTTTATGGCATAAATAACTGTTTCTGTTCACATTTCTATTCTTTTTACACAAAATGTCAGTTTCACGTATTTCATGCCAGGTTAAAATTTACTGTTATAACTATTTCTCTGACACACACTCATGTCTGTCTGCATTCATTCATTCATTCATTCATTCATTCATTCATTCATGAAGGGACATAAGCGTCTCTTACAGTAAGTCTCTCTGTTCCCTCACTCTGCCTCCACGCTTCATGACAGACATTCTGTGTTTTTTTTTGTTTTTTTTTCCCGAATGATGGATTTTGTCTGCAGATTATTGCACAGCTCGCTCAGTTAATCCCAATTACACACACAGATGATGTATAATCCCACCAGCTCCTGCTGCCAGCTACTGACAGAAGCTTGTGTCTGTGAATGACCTCAGACAGGAGGATTTTGTCGGGTTTTTCAGCACAAAAATACATTAACAAACAAAAAAAGGGGTTCTAAAAATGCAGGGAGAATATATTTCCAAACCAATTTAACTCTTTAACTCCTGAGCCTCATAATGTCTGTCTTTTTTTTGCTTATTTTAACCATAAAAGGGACGGAAAAGGGCCTTTTTCCATTTTTCCAGAATTACTTTCAGTATCTGGCAGTTTAAAATGAAGAAAAACAAAAGTTATTTTTTAAAAAACACTGTAGTTATACATGAACACCAGATTTTGCATGTTAAATTTGAACAGCACAAAACAAAAAGTTTTAGTTTTTGTCTCAATGTCCAAAAACAGGTCAAAAAAATGGAAATTTATGTAAAGTTTTTCCCACTTTTTCTCTTTCTGGTGACAAAGATGCTGATTATCCATCTTCCTGCAACAGTGTGAGTGAAATTATGTAATAACCAACTAACCCAACTTCTCAGCTTTCAGAAACCATTGGATTTTTTCTGTTTCTTCATTTGCTCTGAATGATGTAATTTCTTATACCAGCAAGACTTTTGGGGAAATGTGAAAACAGTGATGTTCCAACATCACAATTTTATATTGTAAAGATAATCTGGGGCATTAAAAAAAGCAAACAATTGTGGCTCAAATCACAACAAACCATAAATCATGACCAGAGCACATTTGTGCATAATAAGGTTATTTAAAACCTAGTATTATTCTGATTTATTGGCAGATTAATAATTTCCAGGAAACTCTAACTTTAAATGTACGCATGATGTCCCAAATGTAGTGTTTGGGAATGAATGTGAGATAATGTGCTCCATTATCAAATTTTAAATGAATATGTTGAATTTATTAGCAAATAGTTGCCTCATTTTCACAATTTGCTTCCATATGGAGCTTGTTTTGTGGCCTCCTAATGAGTTTTTCGTCTACAACAACAAAAACACTTGAAGTAAATTATAAAACCTCCACAAGTGAAATCCGTCGTACTACTGTAAAACACGCTGTTCTGCTTTTAGTTGCGCCGTTATCACACCCACACATATCGTCATCTCATATTTACAAACATAATGAGATCATGTGAATCCACACGCACGCTAACAAATCTGTGAAGATGGGGATTATGCACAGATTATGCACAGATTATGCACAGTGGCTACAGCGACTCATTGGTCGTCATTAATTTCCCCCGCGTCTGGCTCCAGTGTGAGATCATCTGATTAGACTGCATACTGTGATTATTTCAGCACAGCATTTTAACTGTAATGATCTACTTTAATCTTCATTATTGTGCTTAATTTTGTAAATTAGGACTGAACGATTCTGAATAAATATATAATTGTATGCAATGTATGGACTATATTTAATCTGAAATGGGCATTTTTGATGTATTTTGGCTTTTAGAAATATTACGTTTCGATTCATTGTTCAACCCTAGTTTATATACAGTTAAATGTACTTTATACTTTTTATTTTTGATTTTAATGTAACAGCTCATTCACATTTTGACATTTTATCTACTGTACTGTAGTGTTTAAAATATTATCTACCTATTCTTTTGTGTGTTTGGGATTATTTAATTATATCTGTTTATGAATTAAAGAGTGCCTGTATTGATCATGTGTCACACTGAAGGATGGAGTTACTCTCTAACACTTTAAAAGTCCATTATATTTTAATTAAAATATAATAATGTGACGTTGCAAAAGTACATTTTTCCAAAGGTAAAAGTTCATATTTTTGGTGAATTAACCATACAAATTAACTTTATAAAAACCTCTCTTAGTCCCATGAGTCTACAGTAAATAAAGGGGGAAAAAAGGTTTGACAAACCATTATATTATATTAGTTTCTCATCAGATATTATAGCGTAATTCCTCTCATGTGGCTTTTTTACAGGAATGCATTGGTCTCACATGTGAGCTGATGAACTGATGTGAGGAGGATGAAGTGAGGTCAGGAATGTCGGAAGCCTTCGTCACGTGAATCAGATCAGGAGTCGAGTCGTCTTAAGACTCGTGTTTTACATTTATCATGTGTCAAAAGTGGACGTAAAGTGGGCTGGGCTGAACATTATAGTATAGTATAGTATATTCTATAACTTTATGTAATATATATATATATATATATATATATATTATATAAATAAATAAATGTGTTTACTACAGGGAGAAGCCAAAACTTTAGTTTAATTTCATTTCATTTAAAGTAGAGCTGCGGCTAGTGATTATTGTCATAATCTGATTTGGTTTGGTCCTTAAAATGTCAGAAGATTTGGAAATGGTGGATGTTTTCAAATGTCTAGAAACTTGTTTTAATTCTTTAAAAAAAAAGGAAAAAGTATCAAAATTGTTGAGAATTAATTGAATTATTGATGAATCAAGTAATTGTTTCAGCACCAATTTAAATTTAATTTAATGAATCCTCGCTATAATCATCTTAAAGTTAATGAAAACAATTATTTTGTTTTATTTTGTGCAGCTACATAAATGTTCCACCTCTGTCGTCAATGAAGTGAGAAATAAAGCTGCTTCTGAACATTCAAAAAAATCAAACAATTGACTTTCTTTATAACCACGACTTAACTGGGTTTTATATCAGTGTCCTGCTCTGGACAGTCACTGTGTTTAACATCCGTGGTAACAAGGTTTCAGTGGGACATAAACCTTGGTTTGTAGAAGTCGTGTTGCCCTTTAAACTTTACTTTTACACCTGACGTTTTATAACAGCAACATGATGTGGATTATTTATTATCTGACAGTTAGTCAGATATTAAATACGACTTGTCAGTAAAAGCAATGAGGTGAAGTTTAATGATGATCTACAACAGCAGGTATATATTCTGTACAGCAAACCGGTGACCGTTTCTCACATTCTCTCCGAGTCTCTGCAGCAGTTAAATGTGTGTTTTCACATATTTCACTTTGACGTTGTTTGCTGCCCACACCGCTGTATTTCACACATCACCGGATAATTAGTGGCCTCTAGATATTGAGCCACGTTAGGGAGTCACCTTTGATGTTGAATCGTCACCTGGTTCAGGTTTTTTTATTTATCCCAATCTGGGTCTGCACACAGAGAACATCAAAGGCTGTGGAGCGTCAGACAGTGGAGGCAGTGACCTGGTCTGCTTTTGATCTGTGATCTGCTTTAATAAAGCAGCTGCTTCTAAAAAGGAGGCACAAGGAGAAATCACCACTGTACCAAAGCCTTACATCTCCATAAGAGACGACACTGGTTCATAATAATTGAATTTTTTATTGTCACAATTATTTATTTTAAATGGCAATGTAACCATATCTAACCCTAACTCAGACTTGCGAAGTTCTGCTTTAAAGCGTCTTTTAAGACTTTTACCACAACTTTGGCCTACGTAGAATTTAAAAGTCTGATAATTGGAGGCCACAGTGTCGTCTTCAGAACCACATGTTCTGAATATGTGTGAACACTTTGTTCTGCGTGTCGGCGAACACGACATCTTTTAATCAGCGCACTGAGTAACAACATGGGTTGTGTTCCAGCTGAACAACGATTATGGTGGAGTCTTTTATTTAGCCGCCTGCAGATAAACAAACGGAGCATATGTTTTACAGGATTAGATCATCATTATCTGTGCTGTGATTCCGGCGTGACCTAAGTTTAACTTGTGAAACTGTGCCAGATATTTTTAATGAACGCATCATTCCTGGCGACACTTCTTTGGGCGGTGAAAACACAACCACCAACACGCTTTCCCTTTGTCTGCACAGCAGCAGCATGAAAAGCAGCTGCGCTGGGTGAGGCCGATGATTGACGCCATTGGCTACTGTTGCGTCAAAGAGGTAAAACTGTGCTATTTTTAAAAAAGGCATTGACAGGCTGCAATCACTGTGAACGAGAGGGCGGCACAATGTGCTGTTAAATTAAGCATGACTTTTTCTTTCAGTCCCAGCGTGGTGTTGGCATGTACTGACGTCAAAGGGAAACAAACTTTGCTTCGGGCCGCTCTGCATGAATGACGGTCCTGGCATATACTGTACTGACATGCATTCATGTACGGTACATCTGCAGGACAAACAGTCATAGTGTGCTTATTTTCTGACGGATAATGAACGTTTGCATCTTACCTGTGATTTCACAAAAATATATGTATAAAAATTTATATTCTGATCTGCACGGCACAGTTTTGGAAAGAATTTTTCCTGCATTGCTGCAAAATGTCATCATAATACCTCCTATTCTCTAAGTCTTGGAAGTGTTTTTAACTTCCTATTGTTACATTGACTATTTCAAGAAAATGTCAGGATTTGTACCACAGAGCCTGGATTCAATATGCACGAGACTGGGTCAGTTACGTGAAATCAAAATGAGGTTTTATTGCTCTCTCAAAAACATGAAAATAGAAGAATGCCACAGGCAAGAAAAAAAAGGCAAAAAAAACAAACCTATAACTAGAAAACGAAAACTAGATCAACTTGATTGGATTCTCTAAGCATGAACAAGGTAACAATGAACATGGAGACAAAGAACAAAGGGAAATGAGTGACTCAAGGCGGGGAAAGGGAAAAGGGACCAGGTGCTGACAATCAGGGAATGACACCAGGTGCAAACACTCAAGGTAATAAGACAAGACAAGGACAAGGTAGACAAGGTGCAGACCAACAGGAAGCCCTAAACCCTCACCAAAATAAAACAGGAAATAACAAAATAAACATAACTAACAAATTTGTCAACGTGTAACAGGTAATTAGAGCCACCTACTGTATATACGTACATGTACTGTATATTAACGTTAATAGATAGATAGAGAGATAGATAAGAGAGATAGGTAGGGTATCTGACAAAATTTTATTTTTCATGCTTTTGCCGATTGTTTTTTGTGCTGATGTTAAAACCAGCACAATATCGGTTTTGGCCAATATTGGCTTTAAAATGCATTAAATAAATATTATCGGATATTGGCAAACACACCAAGAACCCCCCAAATGACTCATGAAGATAGGCAGAATAAATGTATTTTGCACAATGCAAAACAATGTATATCTGCACCTGCTGCGACATGTGTATGAACAGTATTCTGTTAATTTAACTACAGTAGCAGGCGGTTTCAGGATCAGCAAAAAGTCCAATATCATGCATCCCTAGTGTGTACGATGTAATTATTCAACATAGAGGGAGGAAGATATTTTTTTCTTTAAATACACAGCTACGTGTGCACATCACCTAACGTGTGCAAATCTTCTTTTTTTCTTTTTTTAAATCATGTGCACCATGTTGGTCAAAATGAAGTACCTCTTCAGTGAAACATGATACCATGGCAAATCAACACCATCTTACAGATGCATTAAGTAAGAAGGAAAAAAAATCCACCATCACACGCACTTCAGTGACCCACTTCCACCTGCGTTTATAAAACAAGTCTAAAAGAAAAGGCACCCTCTCTCCAGGGAAGGCACAGAGTGGAAAATTCCTCCTTCAGAGGCCAAACAAGCAGCGCGGGGCCTACGAAGACGCCTGGACAAGCTCGGTATTGTTCGGAAGAATAACTGCCACATGTGAGGAATCCGCGGGGAAAACGGGGAGTTGCAACAAAGCACAGAAACAATCACATTCCTCCGAGAGTGACGGAAAAAGACATGAGACACAAAGAAAAGATTTTGTTGTTGTTTTGACTGAAACGATTAGTGAAAAACTTTTTCCTGTGAGCTCATTTGACCCAATGCCCTCTGTAAATGTTTAACACACAGTCAAGGTTAAAGCGGAGGCTGTTGCATAATACTGTTCTCATGATGGCACCATGATTAACCCCTCAACCCCCGCGTCTTCACTCATCCTTGACCTTCTGAGTGAATCACTTAGTGAACCACAGGAAAGGTCAATCCAAAGACTCTCTCCTCTGTATCTCAGGCCAGAGTCACGTTTATGAGAACGCTGCACTAAACCTCACAAACATAATATAATAATAAACTATAAAACTTTGGCTGAAATGTTCAACCTTGAACACGCCATGGAGTCATTCATCGTCTTGTAAACAACATGAGAGCTGAGTGAGAAATCTCTTGAAATGTTTTATTGTCTTCAGAATGGACAGCCCATAGCCAAGTGGATGGGTATTGGGCTTGGAACTGGAGGGTTGCCAATTTAAATTCCCACAAATCCAAGGGCTGGGGTACCCCTGAGCAAGGTACCCAATCCCCATTGCTCCCCATTGATTGGGCTAGCTGGACATTCTAAATTGGCCATAGGAGGCCACATTCAGTGTACTTCTAGTTCCAGTTCCAAGCCCAGAGGAATGGAAGGAATGGACCAGGAAGGATATCCAGTTTAAAAACAAATCTTTGCCAAATCAAATCAAATATGTGGATCATCTGCTGTGGCAAATCCTAGAGAGGGAAAAGCCAAAAGGGTAAAGAAAAGTTTTATTGTCCTCAAAATGGGAAGCAGGGTGGTGCAGTGGTTAACCAGAATGTTCTTGGTTTGAATGTCTGTTCTCCAAGTTCCTCCCAAAACATTCCAATTAAAACTGGGTTTCCATTACCTAGAGTACCCCACTGTAAACGCCCTCTTCTTTGGCCAGGTAACTTCCATCCAAGTTTTACTCGTAATAAGCTAAATGGTTAAACTAGAATGAGAAAATAAACAGCAGTGAATGCTAAACAAATTTGCATCATAATGGAAACTGGTTAAAGATCACTCCAATTTAACCATTCATTCATTCATTAACGGCCTGGACAATACGGCCAAAAATGTCATCAAAATAAACTTTAAGAATTATAACAAGCTGAAGTGAGAGCTGATGGAAGCAGGTAATTGTGGTTTTAAATATCTTTTATGGGCAAGAGAATGTGTCAAATCTGACGTCAAACACTTGATATATTACTATTGAAGACAGTTCTACAACAACATATCGTTTCTGAAATATTGCCCCACCCTGGGTCAATACCAAAAGAAATACACAGGGTGGAGATGAGCTGGTTCAACAAAGGTATTAATAGCACTGAATGTGTGAGTGTGGTGAGTGATTGTCATGGTTCTCAACCACAGTATAACAAAAACAAGGTAGGTCATCCCGAACCACAGCCTTCTTCTTGCTTTGTACCAATTATTTCTGTTTATGTATCCAACAACAAAGCAGCAGCTGTCCCAACCAAGCTAATGTTAAAACCACCTTCAAATCATATCGCAGAGGATGAAACTAAACTTATTTCAAGTGAGAAATTGGATAATTATGGCAAATAGTCAAGGTTAAATCCATTCTGACGAGGCATGACCTTTTATAACTTTACAACTCAACTTGATAACTGCAACACTCTTTATGTTGGGTTAGCCAGGCTTCCATCCCTCGCCTTCAGCATTATTTTTAAGTTGTTACTGTATGTTTAGAAGTGTCTGACGTACTGAAGCGCTCGATTAGCTGCTCTTGGTCGTCACAAAAACATAGCTGAAGCTCCGGCCTTTATGGTAGCAGCTCCAAAATAGCAGAATGATTCCCCACGACATATTACACAGGCTTCATCACTTCCTGTTCCCCTTGGCAATGATTAATAGTCCCTAACATACGTCAAAAGAAACCTAGAAATTATGATTTCTCAAATGTCTTGTTTTATCCACAAACCAAAATCCAATGATTTCTTTGTTATATGGAGCACAGAAACCAGAAAATATTCACATTTAAGAAGCTGAAAACCTGTTTTAATTACACGTCAATAGTTGTCCAATTAATAATTGATTTGTGATGAGCTGTTTGTTTTATTACTGTCCAGCACATTGCTCAACTGTGTTGTTGTAAACGTGCATAATAAATAAGTTGGACTGGATTTTGGACTTTTTGCAACCATGCATCGTCCACTCTCCCTGTGGTTCATACACCTTTTCCATGGTCAAATTCAAGCACTTTTTAGGCTACTTTTCATGCTTCTCCTGCACCTTGCAGCTGTGGTAAATGAATATGAATATATGCATAGTCAAAAATTATTATTTCACTCTTTCTATCACAATATAAGAGACAGAAATGTGCTATAAACAACCAAAATCATGTTTTATAATCAGCCCATTTTTCATCTTATTTAAATATAGTGTGGTCTCTTGTGTTTATTCTATTTATTTATTACTTTTATTTCTATATTATTTTTAAACACAGAGTTTTGTTCCCATGTACGCTGTATGTGGAAATGACAATAAAGTATCTTAATTAACTATTCAGCCAATAAGCTAAAATACAGTAGTGAGTATTTCAAGCAGGTTTAGGCACTTTGTCCAAAATTAAAGCACCATTTAAACCAACATTCACCCAAACAGACCAGTCTTTCCATTTACTGTGAACTTGCATGGAAGCGAACACTCTACCATTAAATTATAAACAGCAGCTGGCAGTAAGCTCAATTTGTCCAAGCACCACATACAGAATAAACAAGTCATACGTCACAGAGAGCAGTTTACGGAAAGCTGATCTAACACTTCACAGGCACTTAGCGCTGAAAATCATGTTAAAGCCCATGATATCTTACACCGCGTGGCGGATGATTCAATTACTGCGTTAGAACTGGTTACATAAGAAGTTCCTTACGCAAGTGGCGAGAGGAAACAGGCTGAGACGCCCAGCGCGATGTTCTGTCACTTTTGACGAATTAAAGTGAGATTTGATCGAGTAACTCTGAAACACGTACATCGATGGAGTCTCTGTCAAAGTGGCACCAGCTGAGAAACGAGAACAGATCAATAATTATGAATTATTATTGAAACAACAACATTTGACCCTTTTATCCACTGATCTGCAGTTAAAAGCACACTCTCCATGTGACCACAGATATCCACAGGTTTGAAAGTATGAAGATGTTTTGATTGCAAATTTGTGCCACATCAAACTATTTCAAAAACATAATTCTCCAACTGTGAAACAAATATTCTTCTCCCATAAAGCAGCCCAAAATATGACTTTTATTTACAGAACAGGGTTTTTGGATTATATCGGATTTTATACTCTTACCTGTCCAATATCAGATCAAGTCATTTTTACCAATACCGGACTGAGCATCATATCAGCTCATCCCTAAAACAGAAAAAAAAAATATTATTATCTTAATTTAAGTGCGTATATTTAAGGGGATTATGTTTGCTGCTTTCTCTGCTGTTATATTTAAATAAGGATTTTCTTTTCTGGCCAGAAATGCAAGTGTGTGTAATCTCGTCACACTCCTGCACCAAAGCCCATAAAGAAAATCAGCAATTTACATCACAGCACACAGGAGTTGTTGATCCACTGCTGCCTCCATCTGTACTTCAAACGTGTTATTTTGAGACTTCGGTGTTTGAAATCCTTTGTTTGGATTCACCTTAGAGATGCAGACTTATGAAAGGAGGCAGCAGTGGACCAGCTGTTCCCGTTTCCCTGTGAGATACAACCTCCGATTTTCTCTGTGGACTTTGGTGCAGGAAAGTGACACGTTTATACACTTTCTTGCCAGAAAAGATGATTTACATAAAAAAGATATCGTAAACTTCAGCAGACATACATTAGGTGTGCATTGCATTGTTCAGTGGCTAAAATCTGGTTTTCCATGTCCCTGCTGGCAGCCATGATACCAGAGTCTGGGTGCCAGGCTGTTTTTTCTGTAACAGTGGTATCTGTGTCAGCATGCTTGTTGAAGTGTGTTTAAAATGGGTCAATAACCCATATAACCACACTTCAACTAACCCTTTATCATAGAGTGAAGATGCCCCACTCTGAACAACAGCTTAACGGTCAGTTATGACATTCTGTGCTGGGAGGCTGAATCACCAGGACATGACAGGTGATGGGGTTTTTTCTAACCAAGGCATCATCGCTGCAGTCGCCTCAGAGCGATGTCCCTTCTTTCATAACACTTTGTGTTCTTAATCCTGCATCAAACTAAGCTTCCGCCAACCAACACCAACTTTTATCTCCGAACACCTGGCCTGTCTCGCTCTGAACAAGCTGCCGGCTCTGTTTCTGGGTCTGAACATGACACTGCTGACTAAAATTCTTCTGATTAGCTATCGGGATTTCATCAGTAATCCAACACCAGCGTCAGGGATTACAGTCACCATGAACATGACGTAAACCCTGACTCATCAGTCCTGTAAGGAATATGTGTAGCCCAGATCAGTGTAAGAACCTTCAACAAAGGATTCTGATTTTTCGGCTTCTTAAATGAGAATAATATTTTCAATTTTTTTTTTTTTATATTTTGTAACAAGGAAGTCATTCAAACTGAATCATGTTGGTTTGTGGACACTCAAGAGCATTGTAAAACATGTGGCAAAAACACGTCAGTGACCAAAAGCAGGACCAGGGACAATCCTGAAACAGTAAAGTTCCAAGCACTCTGAAATAAGGCTGGAGGATTTGAGGGGGAAACATCGAATTGCTTTGATTTGATTTGCAATTGGATTTGATTTGATTTGCAATATTTTTTCCAAGTCAAAGTTCAGTTCAAAAGAAACAGTAATGATGTTTGGTACATCATGTTCTGTTCACATTGTGATCCAAACACCAACTTTAACCAGGACATAGTACGACGGATGTTTTGACCTCCAGTGTGTACATCATAATCTGTCCATATATACGTAAGGAACTTGTGGTGTGTAGGAAAAAGTGTTTTGGATGGATGGAGATGTTTGTAACCATAAATAAACAGCTTTTAAACTAGGGATGGGAATCGGTATCGGTCAAAATCACTGGAGCTGATATCAGCCAGATAAAAGTTTAAGATCCAATATAATCCAAACATCATATATGGCGCATGCTTCACTATGTAACAAATTTAAATAAAAATCAGCAAAAGCATTTAAGCTGAGTCATGTTTGTTTATCACAATAATATTTGTTACACAGTTGGAGAATTATGTCTGACTCAGCATAAATGTGTTGTTAACAGCTTCATAGTTCATAAATGGTCTAAAATGACTGTATTGGATTAATATCGAGTTTGTGATATCGGTATCGGACACAATTCCATCCCTATTTTAAATAAACACAGAGGCACATGACATTACCCATGCTCAGGAATAATTAAATATGAATCCGCATGATCTGTTATAAACGCAGAATGACGCAGCAAAGTCTTTAATCTCATGTCAAAAACCTGCATTAACAGATCTTCTGCTGGATTATGACGCATAAGGGAGGCGAGGATTTCATAAAGTGTAATTATGTGTACAGTGTACAGTATTAAAGACTTTATCCATTTTCATACTTTCAGCAAACAACACTGAATCACTGTCTACTGTCACTGTCTACCGCTGAGACGGTTTTTCAATTTTATTTTATTTTTCACTGCCTACTGACCTTCACACTACACACACAGAAAAAAAACCCACTCCGTTTTTCTCTCTAGTCTCACACGGGGCCAATTACACTCTGTTGTCAATAAAAGCATCAGCCCACATCAATGCTTTGAGGGAACTTTGAGGCCGACCATGAATATTAGTGACAAATATGACGAAAAGTTCTCAAAATGTTTAGCTCTGAACAACGAACACCGACCAGCTGACGACGTTGAGGAAAACATTGGGATTTTCCTAGGAGTCTTCCTCTCGGGTCCAACATTTGATTTCACAGCAATCAATTACGTCGCTGCAGAGTCGAGACACAAGCAGTGGAACGATCAAACAGTAGACCGTCATCAACCTCTACCGCAATTAAAATGTGTCCACTGAGACAAACGTTTGGTTCAGTCCATCTGTCAACATTTTTCACCCTTACCAATTGGAAAGATTTTTGGCAAATTTTGATTAATATGTATCAATCAATTCAAGTCAAACTGCACATTAAAATGTTCAGGTAGCATTAAAACTGGATTAGGCCTCATATTTTTCATTACAATGTTTCCAGCCTTGAGGGAATTACTGGTTTGTCCATTTGTGTAACTGTAGAAATGGTTGCACCAAATGGATACTGAACATACCGTATATAAGGCTTACTCTGAACCAAACTATTCTTATTTTAAAGTGATAATTATATAACATTCCTCCGGGTAGTATACATGTTACACGTTGGTCCTTAAAGCCAAAAATGTCCACCCAGTAAAGTATGTCAAGCTTGTTTAGAACAAGACAATGTGCTGTTATTATGATATATGATAAAAATCAATAACTAGAATAAATTCATTGACAAATGAAAAATGAAAAATGTGATACATTCCAAAAACCCTGAATATTGTGAAAATGGTTCACTCAGCACAGTCCATGGCCAAGTGGGAAGGGAACTTGGCTTAAATGGAAGGTACAAATCCTGACAGGTCACGGGCCGGGGTACCTCTGAGCAAGGTACCCAATCCCATTGATTGGGTCAATTGGGGGAAGGGCACATACTCCAAGTGCTGGTCCCAAGACTGTATTGGACTGACATCAGTATCAGTAGATAGTTCGGTAAAGGTTATGGATGGCTCTATGGCTGTTATGGAATCAGATGTGAGTGTAGATTCAAAAAAAAAATCCCCCGTCTTCTCATTGGCTGCATGACTTTGTTTTGTTCCTTCAGTGAAGCTGCAGCAGAATCGACCCAGATACAGACCAGTGAAGCTCCTCACAGGAAGAAAAAACTAGTTTCTTATGCAACCCCCCCCATCATCTGAGTTTACCCGCCGCTCATTGTCCCTGAGCACTCGTACTTACACTGACAAGACGAGAACATACAGAGACAACTGTGAAGACAACTAAACCACCTGAGGGTTTTTTTGGCAAAATCCATGTCATTCATTGACAGCAGCCCCTTCACTCAGCTGATGTCAGTATCTGGGGGTTTGAGTGCCTGAGCGTCCATGCATCAACTCAACTGAGAGAAGCTAAAGAGCTTTCATCTTTCACAAGCGGTTTTTTTCTGCTGCACTGGCCCTTTGGTGGTTATGTAAGAGAGGGACCAGCAGTCAGGCTGAGTGACGTCTGCGGCCTTTGGCAGATGAAGAGAGACTTAAGCAGAAAATTAAGGGAGGAAATGTAATCACGGGTCTCCATTGGGATAAGATGACTTAAATGCCTCATCATGTCTCATCAATTTACCCATGTAACCTCATGTAACCGTTTAGTATCAAGTTTTAATATCAAGTCAAATTAAGGGTTAAATTACACCTTTACGTAAGACATTTTTTGCTGTGATATGCATCAGCAAATTAAACAGCCTGTGTCTGTTTTTCACAGGATGGTGGAGACTCTTCTGAGGCTGCAGCTGAGCTCAGCAGCAACATTTCTTCCACTGAGGCAGCACATTCTCCTCTGGAAGGCCAATCACGAAGAGCAAATGTCTGTGTCTTAGGTTGGTTGTTGGTTGTTTGCATTGACGTTGTCTCCAACACAACTACAGTAAAGAAAGTCAGATCGACTGATTGAACATTTTTCTGATCATTCAGCTTCTTATATGTGAATATATTCTGGTTTCTTTAAAAAAAAAGTTATTTTTAATAAATTAACATTTTTTCAACATTTTATAGACCAAATGATTAATCAACACAATGATACATATATATTTACTATTTACGTGCTATATAATGTATACAGTTTACTTCTCATTAACCTATTCTGTCCATTTCCTGTAAACAGCTCTGCAGGAGTTGCTAGAGAAACCAGACTGAGTCGCGCTCTAACAGTTTACATACCACGGTGTGGGGTCACCTAGTTTGTTGGACAAATGTGGCTGCAAGGTCTTTTACTTTTAAGTCATTTTTCTTGTCATCAGTTTCTTTTAATGAATAGTTCATGGAAACTATCATTACTGAATACTGAGCAGAATTAAGCTTTAATTTAACTGTATATCTCTGCAGTAAAATTGCTTGAATCTCAGGAACAAGAAATGTTTTTTGTTGCTAATTGAGAATTTTCTAATGAATATTTTACAGTAGAGTATTATTGAAGGTGAAGAAGAATTGAAGCTGCAAGCAACATTTTCCGTGTCTTCTTATGTATGAATTTACATCAAAGTTACAGGGCACTTCCTGTTTTGGATGGCCGACTTCCTGTTGGGACGTCATGTGCTCAGGGCGGGTCTCATCTCTCGCATATGAAGTTTCAAGCAGATCTGTCAATGCAAGACCTTTTCATCTTTCATCTTTGTTAACGACTAGCATGCTCAGGATGAGTTTGTTCATTTAAGAAACGTGCAAGATTGCCATGATGGACACCAGATTCAAAATGGCCAACTTCCTGTTGAGTTGAGGCCATGGTCCGTATTGACTTTTTTGTTCGTCTTGGGCTGTGACATGTTTCCACCAAGTTTTGTGAGATTTGATGCAAATTATTTTCACCTTTGATGGCGCTACTGAGCCATTTTGCACTAGTTTTATGTATTTCCCCTATTTTAAAACATTAAATTTGCCAGTTCTGATTTGATTAGGTGAAAGGGAGTATTTTTTCGGACGTAAGAATGCCTTTTACCCAGGAGGACTTTAAATCCTGTCATGGGGTTTAAACGATGATAGCTGCCAAACAAAAGGCCCATTCTGCAGCCTGGACATGAAGGAGAAAGCCCTGTATGTTGTGTTGTGTTGTGTTGCGTTAGCAGCATGAATGTGTAAGCCCTCCACCAACAACAGTGGAGTAAGTAATGTGATCACACATGCTACACCACAAGACATGCAGCGGTTTCATGTGCGCTCAGGAGACGAGTAGTTTTTCCCCCTCGTGAATAATGAAAGTGTTTATGTGAACAGTCCGTGGTCACACGACACCGACTCTGATCTACACACTCATGCACTAAACCGGTAGGTCACACAACACCTCTTACATTAATGAGAGGGCAGGAGGAAGCACTCAGACCCTCAAGTTAGTTAACAGCAGTGGAACATTCGAGAAATGTCAAGCGAATATCTTGCATCTTAACTGTACTCACATGACGCAGAGTGCTGGAGGCAACTTTCAGAAGTTACTCCAAAGGATCTGTACATGACTAACTTCATAGCAAAGTGTGCTAATGTCAATGCTTAGATGTATTTTATTGCCTTGTGTGAGCTTTTATGTATTTTATTTATTCTGTCTTTTATTCATTATTCTGTCTTTGGTCCACTGTGGTTGTTTCAAAGTGCTTTACAAATAAAGTTGGATTGGATGTTGTTAGTATAGTAATCCCTAGCCCTAGCTAACTAGCTACCAGCAAAACTAGATGGACAGAAGGACAGATTCACTCTTTTTGGTGTAGATAACAAGCTCGCTGTCTAGCGAGACATGCTATCTAGCTAGCTATGTATGTAACAGTATGTGACTGCTATTTAGCTTCACACATATACAAAATATACAACTCATCACATTGTTTGATTTAACTACCACATTGTCCATCAGATGGCGTTGTGAGCACAGCTTGGCCATAATAAATCCACCAATCAGAAAAACAATACAGGGATATTTTGCTGTTGTTGTGCTGCTAAAATTGGGGTCACAAGCTAAACTGTCCTCACCGTTGGACAATCGAGACAGAAAAGATTCGAAAAGAGGCACATAGAAGTGTTTTTGGTTCTACACCATAGATGGAAAATTAGCGAGTAAAACTGCTGACTCATCTGTTAGCTTAGCTGTTAGCCTCAACTGATTCACCTAAGATGGGCAGAGCTATGAGCTAAGACTAGTTATGAATAATGTTGTCACATTTTTGTGCATGAGTGTGCAAGGATGGGTTGGGGGGGTATAAAAATGTCTTTGAAGGCATCATGTAATATTCCTTCAAACTAAAAGACACCTAAACATTACTTATGTTAAAAACATTCTTTAACAGCCTGAAGCTGCAGAGCCACACACGAGGATTTAGCTCTCGTCACGTCTGAGAAATATTTGTCCAAATCAAGCTGGCTCAAACAGAACAAAGCACTGGGCAGAGCCTTGTTATTTTCCGACACCTGTTTTCTCAGCTTGTCTCTGCATAAGCTGTACGGATTTCAGCGTGTTTTGGGTTCCGCGCTAAATTCGTATGCAGCCAAAAACAGAGACCGTCCTCCCACAGCGGCTGCACCTGCTGCAGGTCAGAGCCCGTATCCAATCCCCCGCAGGGCCTTGGTTTCTGGAGCCATCTCCTCCCTGGATATAATGATTACATAACAATTCATCCACTGGACATGAGAAAACACATGAGCTTTAAAACTGTCTCCACTGCAGCCATTAAATCACATGTGATGAGCTGCTGAAAATGGTTACTAGTAGGGGCGGGTCAAAATATCGTTTGGTGATGCTGATATTTTCATTAATAAACTAAGGCACTTAGCAACTTAACAGTTTCACTCACCGGGCAACACTACTTCATGTCTCGTCACGGTGGCGCTGCTCAAATGAATGAGGGAAACTTGGGTGAAAGTTACCTGGCCAAAGAAGAGGGTGGATGTTTTGTTTTCTTCAGTTAGACAGATATCGTAAAGTATCACAATATATCACAGAATCATTGTATCATGATTTTACTGGTATCACGGACCATGTATGCCGTGATTCTCACCTAGTTCCTAAGCAAAAAGACTTAATCGATATTTGATTAACACTGACCTTTTTTTTACGATTTGTGTGGTTTGTGTGGAGGAATTGAAAACAGCTGTTACACTTTATTTATGTGAGTACTATGTTTCGAAAATGTCTTTATCAGTTGATACAGATTTGTTTTTTTCCATGAAAGACATAGCTTTTTGTCTGACTCAATAAAGACCTTATTCAGGATGAATTTCTTTGACTAAAACGTGACAACTCGTTAGAAAAACATGGAGCTGTGATTAAAGATGAAAGCTGAAAGCTGAAAGTTGAAGGTTAAAAAAAAGAATTTTTGTAGCGTTATCTGGAAATATTCTGTATCATTGATCACTTTTGATAAGGTACCGGTCTTGGCCAGTGAGTCATGGGGATTTTTTTGGGTACTCAATCACATTGGCATATTTTCCCCAACCTTTTAGATAAGATCGATGTGTATATGTTTCAAATAAAATGCACAAAATAAAGCTGTAATTCACTTACCAAACATTCCAAATGATATTAGGTGTTACGGTTATGTTTAGATTTTTTGCATAATCGATCCATCTGTTGATATTTTCTAGATTATTTGATTAGTCATTTGGTGCACAAAATGTCAATAAAATGTTGAAATCATTTTCCCAAACCTCGGAATTATAAAAACTAAAATTAATCAGGTTTAATGATTTATTTTGTTAAATGGAGCAAAGAAAACTGCCCTAGCTGCAACTAATGATATTTTTTTAATCTGTCCATTATTTTCTTAATAAATGTATTATTTTCTTGATTATTTGGTTTATCGTTTGGGGCATAAATTGTGGAAAAATGTTGATGAGCGTGTCCCAATCCTCAAGATTATGATGGTGTCGAATGTTTTTTGTCTCAAAACTAAAATGATTACATTTTAATGATTTATTTGTTATATGGAGCAAAGAAACTGAAAAGGAAAGCTTAAGAAGCTAAAGTTAACTTAATTTAGTGGATAATTCATTTGTTTTACTTTCTTAAATGAAGGAAAATATAGAACTAGGAAGTAAAGCCATAGAAAAACTTATATTGGTCGACCTCTTGAGCCCATGGATCTAAATGGCTGTGCCTCTTCACTTCCTCTGTTTTTTCCACACACAGATTCACATATTCATTACATAAATGTTCTCCTCGTGTTCTCCGGGAAATGTATCGTGCTCCGTCATCAGCACAAGCTGCCTCAGTCCTGCACCTGCTCCCTGCTCCTCGTCTCCAGAGCTTTCCCCACCACGTCAATGCAGACTCATTCACATTAACCTCGCTGACTCCAGCCTCATATAAGCGTCCTGCTCTCCACTCTCACCACCAGCAGCAGTGAGGTCATCTCATCTCACTCATGCACTGCAGAACATAAACATCTGGATTACAAAGCTCCACACTCTGACGCAACATTCGATTCAACGCTGCGACATAAACCTTTGGAAAAGCCGACAGTTGCACTTTCGTGTCAGCGGCTTCAGACTCCTGCCTCCCCCCCACTGCGAGTCTGTGGTGCGTGAATTAATTCACAGGCTGAAGAAACTAGTTCACTCAGTCAGCACTGTTATGTAAAAACATGAAAGCCTGCAGCACAACGCAACTGGGAGTTTTAAGATGAGGGGAAACGTGTTCTCAGAGTCGTGTCTGGTGAAGACTGTGCGCGTGGAGGTAGAGGAAGAGTCTAAGACATTAAAAATGCAGCTTGACAATATTTTGTCTGGTAAAGACCTTCCACTACATCTTTAAGAAGTAAAAAAGTGGGATTTGTGTTGCTTTGTAAACTGCCTCACTCCCTGAATAGAGAAAATAAGCGATTCTACAACACTGCACACATCATATCGATCCGTTGCTTCATCTGTCTTCATCCTTTTTACCACTTTGTTGGTTGAAATCCTGTTTGGATTGACCTAAGTGACACCAACTTGCCAAATGAGGCAGCAGTAAACCAGCAGCTCCTCTGTCCCCGTGAGCTAAAAACGAAGATTTTCTTCATGGAATTTGGTTCAGGAGAGTAAGAGGTTTAGTTTACATAATGCACAAACTATCCAAACTTTAAAGCCTTAAAACTCTCTAGCAGCCAGTCATTTAAGTTTTTATTAGGAGAAAATGAGAAGGAATTTATATTTTCTTTGTCAAAATATCAATAGCTAGCCTGAGATACGTTTGCGTCCATGTTTTTTCTGACTTCTCATCTGGAACACGGTCAACTCGGAGGTGACGTAAATGGAACGTACCAAAATCACCAAAAATGGTTGTGCCCGATAGTTGGAGCTAGAACATAACTTACAATTTCACCCTGTTACCTCAAGGGAAGTGTGCCAAAAAATGGAAACAGTTGGAGCTGGTTCTTTTTGTACAATTCTGGTGGAACCACAAAATAAACTACATATCGTACTGAACCAAACTGAACCGTTCCACTCGATGCAAACACAGCTTAATTCTTCTCTGGTAAATACAGAGAACTATAGCTTATCCTGCATATTCATTGAAAAGCCTTTTTTCCTGACCGACGCCTGTAAAGAATGTGACAAATATCAAATTTTCCTCTCACACCTCCCACATTCACTCCTTTCCCAGTATCACATCCACATAATCCTCTCCAGCAGCGTTAGGTAAGACTATCAAGAGCTGTTGTGTAACTTTGCCAACACAAATTCATCCTGCTCACTGGTCCGCAGCACTGTGCACACACACACACACACACACATATGTATGTATATGTATATATATATATATATATATACATATACACACACGGTGCACTTATATAATGTGGTCCCTTCAAAAGAATTTGCAGATAATTAACTTTTTTTGAGTAGACAGTGGGGATGCAAAGGGAGAAAACAAATTCTTCATAAAATTCCAGAAACTTTACACATAATTGGGAACTTTGGTTTTGGAATATTCTGGGAATTTATAGGGATTAATGGGGTTATTTGCAACCCAAGTGGAGAGCTTATAAGTCAGGCTTGTGTCACAGGAAGTCGTGACACTGCTCATCTGTGTCATTAATGGTTTTTCTGACCTGTTTTCTGGGAATTATATACAATATATAATCAAGCGAGGATGATCGGCTATTTTTGGAACATCCTGAACTGGCCAGATGCTCCGACTACAGCTCGGTGTCCTTAGATTCAGAGATAAATGATCACTTACTATAAAATAATACATTGCGATTGTTTTTGACGGTTTCAAAGATAATTTTTCCTCAATGAATTGTGAGATTTGTATTAGCTTGATGATCAGAAATGGCTAAAAGTAGCATTTGGGTTTTTTGGACATTCTGTTTTATCAGTGTTTTCTGGAATGTTTCTCTTTTTCAGACGAGTTTAGAGTGACCACTTAACAATGGGGTTTGGGTACCTTGCTCAGGGGCAACACCAGCCCTTGACCTGGCGGGGATTTGAACAAGCAACCTTCCAGCTATAAACTATAATCCCGTCTGGCCACGAGTTGCCTGTTTAACTAAACCTACACTATAAATAAAATCAATAAAAACGGTAAATGTGACCCGTGTTTGTGCCTTTAATGGTGCGGCAGCGTGAACTCTCCCGGCTCCTCTTCTTTCAATGGTGTCGCGTCTTTGTCTGAATGAAAATGGGTCATTTTCTCTGCGATACATTTCACCTCACGTGGTTAGATTTGCTCTCATTCGACCTCCTTTCACTCTCCATGTGATAAATTCACCTCCACTACTGACTTGTTGGATCACAGTTTGTAAAGTGATCAAACAAACTTCAACTGGACTTATACATTATGGTCTCGTTTTAGTCTCTTTCATCTCACTGTTTGTGTTTGTGTGCGTGAACGTGACGAGACATTGTAAAGTGTCTGCCGGTCACAGCACCATCTCCTTTAACCCGTGACATTATCAGTGTGTGGAAAATCACATGGTTACCCCATGTACCGTAATGGTTTAATGTCATCATCGTGTTGTCACTTTCTGCCACTTACACTTGATCTGATTTTCAGCTTGTGGACATAAAAGATTAGTGTCTATGAACTGCAGGTCACTATCGTCACAGTCAGAATGCAAACATATCATAAAGAGTGTCCTTTCAAGAGATTGGGTTGGGACACACAGATGAGTCACAGGAGATTTAATTTGAGTGGCCAAAACATTTTTTTTACTTGAAATAAACTTAATAACAATAAATAAATAAATAAAAACACACATAAAATGATGCGGTGCTTCTTTATTGAACATATAACTCTTAAAAATGTCAAAATGGCAGCAGAAATTTTTAAAAGATTTGAAAAGTTTTGGAAATACTGGTACATAAACGCTGAAAAGCTAGAATATTGCAGACATGGGGAAAAGTCTGTACATTTGTTTGGGGACCCCAAAAACCCCTGACACATCGGTGGTTTAATTTAGTAATTACTTGATAAAGTGATAAAGTAAACTGTTGCAACCCTAGTTTTAAACCATTGTTTTACTGTTGTCTAAACAATCTCTAGTAGTTGTTGTTGTTGTTGTGTCCACTGGAGACAAACTCAAAGTGTAGACGGACAGAGACAGGAGACAGGAGACGTCTCTCAAAACCAAGTGTGACTCAACGTTTCACATTTAGGATCACACGGTTCTTAAGACGGCTAAAGTAGCATACAGCCTTTTTCTATTTATACCCGAGTGAGTGATAAGCTCTCGCATGTCTCGAATGTGTTCCGTCAAATCCACACTGACCTCACGGATGACGGTCAAACGGAAAGGTTTTTTTTCTCACAGACGTCCCTGAAATTGGAGCAAATTTTGTTTACTATGGATCGAAATGTGGCGCTTCTCACGTTAGACTGGATCTTCATGGGAACGCACACAGTTATGTCTCCATTAAGACCCATTTATACTCATCCATTTTACGGCCATACCTCCTAGTGTTGGTTATGTATCCTGGTGCATTTTTAAGTGGTTATATGTAAATCCTGGTCCTTTTGTAGTGCATATACCTGCATATCACATTAACTACACCACTGGATTCAGGTCCCCACAACATGAGAGACGCCTGAATCTCACACACCTAACAGATCCTCCTCCAACTGCTGCTAATCAGGGTAAAGATAGCAACAGTTGAGCCAGGGCTGTTCAGAGCATGACCTACTGTACAGACAGGGTGATCTCAATCCCTCACCTGCTCTGTCCCCACTGCTCATTTGTCCTTCACATCCTCAGTGTGGACTTCACGTGTCATGAATTGGCTGAAATGCAATGGACAAATGCCTTGGAAATTAGTTTTTAGGCCTTAAAAAAACGGTGCCATAAAAAAACGAGGCTACATTAGCTTTAACATTTAAAACGCACGCTGTTTTTTCCATGACAAATGTTTCCTTGAGGATTTCAAGGCAAAAATCCTTGTTTGGAGAGTGTACACTGAGCCATATCCCAGTACTGGCTTTGTTTCAAGTAGGACTTTAGTCAAATAAAATTCTTCTCTTGGATGTTGCCAAGGTACAACATCATCACCATGCATGTATTTAAGATTTTATGTGGGTCTATAAATGTGGCTTTACTGGCTACCAAAACAGAAGCTCAATAACAACAAAGGAACATGATGTCACTCTCTGCCCAAGAACAATAGTACTCTACTATATAGTTTGTTGTAAGTCAAAATGCAGACCTTTAACTGTCTAGATTGTTGTTGGTTGTTTAAGCCTAAGATAAACGTGATTTCCCCTAAATCTCCAACTACACAAACCATTCATTTTAGTCACGTGTTTACTTTTCCCGTGCACATACATATGCTATAATCTCAGCCACCAGCAGTTTATTGGGATTATGTTTTCATGCGTCCCACAACAAGGAAAGAATGTGTTTGACAGGAAACAAAAGACAACAACGAACCGTTTGTCTGTGTCAACAAGAATCCTCGACAATGACGCCAACGACTGTCGGTGACAAGCAGTCACATGTGAACATCCCTCCCTCTCACGCTAACTCACATCCGACTTTGCACACCATCCTTAGCTCTCATTTGAATTTCATGCAAATCTGTCCAGTCACTCTGCCTCCCTGGGAAAGACAGGCTTCTTTTTGTTAAAATCAAAAAAAAAAAAACATCCCTGCACACTTTTCTCAAGCTACATGATGCCGCCCTGTATTTATTTTCACTTTCCCTGTGAACTGTGTCATGCAGTGTTGTTCAAGCTGATGAGCGGGCTGGATAAATATGTTTGTTGGCGAAGTCGCCTCGTTTCAACACAAGGCCACAGATATGAGATGGCTCAGTGAAATTCTCTTTTCAAGGTCGTTTCTGAATGTGGGCATTGATAATATCTCTTTGATAATTTCTCTTTGAACAAATGTGATGGTTATGGTTACGCAGCAGCGTCCAAGTATCAGAGATTCAGTAAAATTACGTAAAGGCTGCTCATTAAGTTATATGTTCCATGTCCACTGAAAATTGCCTCTAAGTTCCAGTCACACACTGATCCACTTAAGCTAAAATGAATGAGGGTTGTCATTGGACGATAGTCGACGATAATGCTCTCGAAGATACGATTTCTACCCAAACGTTCGCCTCCCTTGCTTGTGCTTGAATTCCTTTAAAGATGGGTTGTACAGGTTCGGCTGCCGTAGATCTCTTTGAGAAGCCTCCCTACAAACAAAGCATTATTGTTTTTCTTTGGGTTCTTTTCTTCTTAGCAACCAAACCGAGGACCAACTACATTGGAAAGTGGTAAACAACAATATACGTTGTACTACCAGGTTGCGTGTAAATCCTAGCAGACATGGGTGGACGATGAGATTTACAATACAAAGACCACTGTGGATTTTTAAGCTTGGGTCAAACTTTCCTCCCGTTCCCCACATTCTCAGTCTCACCTTCAGTTATCAGCGAGATTGCCCTCATTTGTATGTCCTTGTGTTCTTGCGTGATGGGTTGTCCTCGACCATGAGTCTATTGTTATTATCTTACTTATTATCTCTTTTTTGTTTTTGACCAAAACAAGAGTGCATCACCAACTTAGATTAGAAATATGGATGTGCTCACATACTTCCATAAAAATTTAGACAGGTTATGACATTTCCAAATCAAAAATCTTGATTGTCACAAGACACTACACAGACTGAAAGTGAAATCCAGGAGGTTTTAATGCCAGCATCACTAAAACAAAACCAAAACAGAAACACAACAGGAATTCCTCAATGAGTGGGCAGTCCCACTTCCCACTCTCAAACTGCATTGTCATTGGGGAAGTACTCTAGTGAGCATGTCAACAGTCGGACTTGAAGCTGCTGTGAAATACTTGAGTTTAAGTATGTGTTAAGTACTATAGGAGAAGCAGACTGTGTCACATGTCAAATCTTCACGTCTGCTTCTCAGTTGAACAGCTCATGTGAAAGTGTAACCACAGCTTGTTCTCAAAGGGCCTTGGAGAAATATTAAGGGACACATTGGTATACATAGTTTGGAAGACGGAACCTCAAAGGAAGAAGTAAATGATGCTAATATGCAAAAAGGGAAGTAATGCAACATGACAGATGGCTGTCAAAACAACACAAAATAGCATATGCAGATGGCTCCACAGAACAGACTGTGGAAACCAAATGAATTATATGCCAAAACCTGCATTTTTCAGGTTTCAGCCTATGTGAGCACTTGCTGTATGTGAAAGCAAATGCATATATATGTATTAGAGATAGAAATTGGAAAAAGAGAGAATAACGTTTGTTGGAGCTGTTGGGGTCACTGATGCTTTTTAAACACAGTAAACTTGCGTATTAGATGCTATCACCTACGTAAAGTCATTACAGTGTGATTGACCTTCCCTGGAGAATTTCTGTCAAATCAAAATAAATAATAACTCACGGCTGCATTTACTCAGTCAATGACGCTGTTGGTGCTCCTATACGTCAACCCCAAGAGACCCAGCTCTTCATCACATAGGATTCATTGTGTCTGATGGCCTCCAGCCTCAGGCAGACGGCTAACACTGCTATAAGGGCTGTCAGTGTGACTAAAACCACGTTTCTATCAAGTGGAGCTGTTCGGTTTGGGACAGTACGGCACATATTTTTAAGCGCCTACATTAGGAATGATAACAAAATAACCAGCCCCAAACATGCCACTCTTTGGTACCTTCCCCTGAGATACCAGAGTAAAATGGTACTGTGTGGTCAGGATGGAGCTTGACTGGTTCCATTCATTATCGTTGCACCAGTATGACTTTGCACTACAGATCTCGCTGATCTCGCTAGCCCACACCCCATCTACCAAATAAAGGTACTGTTCTCAGTCGAAATGCAAGCCTGACCCAGGGCTTTACCATTCCAAACCGTACAGTACTGTACCAAACCGAACTGTGAGCATCACATGATACTTTTACCCTAAAAACCCTTGAGAGAGAGCAAATGAAGGAGGCAGGGGAGGCTAAGGAGGAGGCAGAGTGTCACTTGTGCAGTTGAGTCCAATTAAAAGCAGATATAAAAACCTCTCGGCCTGTTCCCTGTATTCCTCAGGTGGATTCCATGTCATGGAAACTTGGTTTCCCCTCCAGTGGGACTCCCACACTCACGGGAGCCGTAACCAGACACCTGCTTTTGTTTTGCTCCATGCTTGCCAGGTGGATAAAAGAACAGACGAGGGTGGAGGAGGTGTTGGTTAGAGGAGGAGTTGGGGGTTGGGGTGGGGGTGTAGAGGAGGAGAAGCAGGTGCGTCACAGATATTTGGTTTCAGCTTTTTGGTCTCGATGCAGCCGGGGCGATAAGTGGAAAAAAACAGTAGAGGAGAAAAAGGGAAGAGCAGCAGCGGAGAAAGTTATTAGCCTGTGAATGAAAGAGAGTTTCCTGACCACAGCTGCAGTGAAGGCGAAGGAGAAGACGGAGGCATATTTACAGGAAGACTGCATCTTTCTCAATCACCTCAACACTCTGCAGTGAGCAGGCGGTCATTCATCAGATACTTGCAGCCTCTTAGCAGATATAATCACTCCTGGGAACATGAAGACCGGCAAGAAATCCTTCATAGGTGGGTGCTGCTTTAATTCTGTGTTGTGAGATGAGTGAGGATGAACGTGCAGAGCAGGAATCAAGCCTGTGACGTCTCTGTCACCTAAACATTGCCCTTTCTTGCACACTAAATTCTCTGGCTCTTGTATGTTTATGACTGTTTATTAATGACTCAGTCTCCTCCTTGTTGTCTTTGACGTCATTGTATCCACTTTGACAGCTTTTTGGCAACACAATCGCCTACATTTCTGAATTGAAAGGCATCATCCAGAACTCTTTGTGTCTATTCTCTTCATTGTCTGGTTTGGTATCTGTGGTATAACCCAGAGCCGCTCACCTCAATCTACCCTGCAGCTCCCACTGCTCTTCATCTCATGTGTCAGCTGGGAGGATAAAAGGTACTCCTGGGCCTTGTTATTGCAGGGCCAGACCTATTAAGATTATTCTCTCTAAATCAGTTTTCGTTGCTAGACACCGATGGCAGAACTGAGAGAGAAAAGCTGCTCAAAGAAATCTCAAAGAAAGATTATAGTTCTACTGGCAGTTTTCTTGATGAGAGCTCAGATCAACAGTTTCTCATGTCAGTCTACTAAACATAAAGCTATAGCTTGCTGCATTTTTAGAAGCTGGTACCCAAATAAGGCAGCAACTATTGATTATTATCATTATCTATTAATGCATTCATGATTTTCTCCATTAGTCTATTGATTGTTTGGTTAAAAAAATGGCATTTCCTGAACCCAAAAACTATCAAATTACACACAAACCAAAGATTGTCCAACCAGAAAATATTCACGAATGAAGGAGCCCGAAAACAAATGACTTTTTTTATGGCCAATGGCGGTATTTTGCAATCACGGCAACTGATAGGCGATAGTTGAAGCCTCAATTTTTTTGGCCCATTAATGTTTCATTTTTTCCTCCGTCTGATAAATATAACTGTTTAATGACAACTATTATGACAGCTTATAAACACTTAAGAACAGAATATTTGGACATAACAAGGCTAGTTATTGTTAGTCGTCAAGCTAATTTAAGCTAACCAGCTGCTGTATGTGGCTTCATATTTTCTGTGCAGACATGAGTGTGGTGTCCGTTTTCTCCTCTAACTCATTAATACAGCTATATTTCCCAAAGTTAATCTGTTAATATCATCACCAAACATGGCTATGTACTCTGTATTGTGGTTTCAGGGTGTTAGCTGTTAGCTGTACTTATATTTAGCTTTCACTCTGTAGCCTCTTAAAGCCAGCACATAAACACAAGCTCACTCACTTGAGCTTGAACAAAATGACTTTGCAGGTGGTCAGATCAGACTTTAACAAGCGGACAGATGGTTATAAACTGCACTTGAATGAATAAATAAATACGCAGCTCCCTCAGCTTTCATATCCACTTTTTCAAAAAGGACAAACAACCACAACAGTGACAACATGCCACACAGTCACACAGTGTTTTTTTTTAGTCTAATCTAAAGTGCTGCAACTTCTTGTTTTCGACATCTGATTCACTTCTTGTTTGGTTTCAAGCTACCAAAATTTAAACTCATCAAACTAATTAATAACTCAATGATGTTTTGTTTTTTTCTCATTGAGTTAGCGTCTTTTAAGCTAGCCTGTGTGCTCAGTGGGTAATAAAGGCTTTTTGTGAGTCGATTCAAAATGTAAGACATAGTTTATTTGCCTTTTCCAAAAGAAAATGTGGGCCATGACATTTGATAATGTTGCCCTGACAATTGTCATTGTTAGGACAACAAAAAAGCCAGCAACAGGGAGAATGTCCTTGTATGATTTGTGTAGCGTTTGAGCCTAATTGTGGGAATTGGGAGCGATGTCACCGCTGAGTTGATGCAAACATACCTTGGGCTAGGCATTTTTTAGTTATTCTAGTGCTAATACTCTCTGCAGTATTTTTGCACACTCAAACAGAATAGTGACGTTCACGTTTTACAATTTGCGCAATCGGCAGCCATTTTAGAATCCTAGGTTTATGACGTTGCTCCAACTTTCCAACTTGGATATCTGACTGGGGGGGGGGGGGGGGGTCAAGTTGAAGGACCGCTCCCTACAACTTGGGAACTCCAATTTCTGACTACAACTGGAATGATGCCGCTTGGAAAGCTGTCAAACATTTTTCAACTTCCGAGTAAATCAGCAAAAGATCCACTTTGCAGTTCGTCAAATGTGACACTGTTGCATTCAAAGTGAATGGGCCACGTTTTGGCTGAAGCCTCCCCCGCTTACATGTGAGTGCAGTGTTAGTGAATGACAGTCATGTGATGCATGTCAGCCACTGGTTTCAAGGTTCCTTTTATTATCTGCTTCCTTTTTACTGAACTGGAAGTTTCAGTTTAACACAGGAAGCCTGCTGTACTGAGCACATAATGAAAAATAACACTATTAAGACAGTCATTTTAGTAGTAATACCAGGGAAATTATTATAATTAAAAAGAGAGTTTGCATTACTAAAGAGGCAGGGGCACCCTCACTCACTTGGCAGCGTATTAAAGTCAAATGTTGGGGAATAATTTGGCAGCAACAGACAGCGTCTGAGTCATCGCAAACATTTCTATCTGAGCATGAGCAGCCATCTGATCCCCGTAGAGAACTGAAAAACAACAACGTCTCAGCTCCTGCCTGAGAATACAGGAGGGAAACAAAAGCGGTGTAATTCTAACTCTAACTGGTTTCGAAAAGCCTAAATGTGTCGTTGAGGCCCGGGGCTGCACTGCGACGCCGTCGGACTTGACCGTCACATCAGTCTCTGCGGTTCTCTGTGTGAGTAATGCCAAAAGTGTGTGTGTGTGTGTGAGAGAGAGAGAGAGAGAGAAGATGAACCTGAGAGGAGGAAGCTGCAGCAGAGCAATGAGATTTAAGCTAACGGCCAATGACATTAGGAAGACTGTGTGGGTGTGAAACGCACCATGATCACTCCTCAGGGCCAGTCAATAAGACCTGCAGTGAAATAACAGACCCTTTCTCATTAGCCGGCAGACTTTCTCTCAGCCTCACGGTGGGTCACAGAGGAGCTGTTTGACTGTATGACTCATAAATCCACCGTCTGCTCTGCTGCCTCCTACAACCTCCACACTGGAGGTAATCAGCATGCAGGTAGTGTTCGATTAGACCCATGCTGTGCCTCCTGTGTATTAGCCTTCGATTTTAGTCAGAGCTAAATATCTCATTCTTTTGAAAGGAAAAAAATCCCCACAGGCTTTCTTTGAATAAAATATCAGAATAATGTTGAAAACATTTGATCTTCTCAAATGTCTTGTTTTGTAATTTATTTGTTGTGTGCAGAAGATTAATTGAATAATCGTTGCAGCCTTACTGAGCCTCAGCATGAAGAAGAACTGGGATTTAACATGCAAGTATTTCAGAAACTGCTGATCTACTGGGATTTTCACATATAACCATCTCTAGGGTTTACAGAGAAAGTCCAAAAAGAGAGAATATATCCAGTGAGCAGCAGCAGCTCTGGGTGGAAATGTGTTGCTGACACTTTCATCAGGGCCCTGTGTACCTAATAAAGTGACCGTTGAGCCCCACAAGGCTTTGTTTAAAGGCAGATTTTTTGATTAGCGTGATTTTAAATGAGGTTGTCTCATTTAAATGAGGTTGTCTCTCATGTAGAGAGGAGTCTCTACATGAGAGACTCAAACTGGGGCTGAGAGTGAAGTCACGTGGCTGAGGCCGGGGACCAATTGCACCCTATGAGAGGTTGGTTGACAGAGTTTCAATGGATTTGTTGGCAAGTGATTCACCCGAGTATTTGGTCAGCGAGCGGATGTGGTGCTCAGCAGTGCACACGGGATTGGACAGAGTGATGGAAATCAGGGCAGCCTCTGAGAAAGTGCTAAATAAAAACCTGACTAATCTGTCAGGTGACACATGGCAGCTCTGGCACGGGAGAGGTTTTCATTAAGAGACGGCAAATCTATGTCCATGCCTGATTGGTTCATTGAAACAATTTTATGAATAGATTAATCAAAATCAAAATGTGCTAAACATCTATTACCATTTAAAATTGTAGTACATTAAATATCCACTTGTAAGTACCAGTAAGAAAACATCGATGCACTAAAATACGCAATTTTATGGCGTGATATCTTGATATGGATTCTTTGAGTCGCTGTATCAATCTGCAAATATTCTTGACAATGGCTATGCGTTGTATTTAAGCCTCTGACCACTAGTTGGCAGCAGTCATTCGGTCTTGATGTCACCCATAAGAATCTGAACTCCCATGTTCGATTTGACCGCCAAAGTGCTATGTCGACGTGTCGGAACAGTCTCCTGGCAACCGGGCTCAGATTGTACGACACAAATTAGCGTCCCCTGTAAGTGGCGTACTTTTACATATCGTCTATTTTCTTCAATCTGCAAAACTTCATCCATTCTTTATATACGGTCACTGAACAGGATATATTGTATATTGTTTTGGCAGACAGGCAGCACTGTCTAGTAGTTCGATACAAAGAGATGACCAAAAGTGGGCGGGAGCATTTTTCAGCACATTTCCTGCAGTTGTAGTTCCACCCAATCTTCAAACTGACGTACAGTACATGTGAGATTCCTTTCTCACTTCATGATCTACGTATATGTCACACGAGGGGAAATACCATTTCAGCCAGCTGTTCTCGCCGCTCTGCTTTTTTTTCCATCACATGCCTCACAAACGCTGACTGTTGCCCCGCGGCAGAAACAATGTATGTAAATCACACTAACGCTGCAAAAGAAGGGAACGTTTAACACACATGTTGCGTTACCAGTGATGACATTTTAAAAATTCACAGCAGTGACTCACACTACGGTGAGCGGTGTCGCTGTCGCGTAACTCATCTGCGGCAGAGCAGACGCTGAGCTGTTTGCTCAGGTAACCTTTCAGGCTTCAACAGGATGATTCACCACAGGTTTAGAGCCCTTTATACACAACACAGATAAGACACTTCACTTCCTATTAACACAAGAGAAGAAGTGCAGGTTCTGCAGAGTTTCACTTCCTTCAATGCAATTTATGCAGAAATGTCACATGACAAAGAAGGGACCAAAAACTCAGGAATTTCCCCGCAGACACATGAATGAAACTCTGAGCAGGTGCTCGTCAAAATGCAAAAGTCGAAAGTACTTAACTTTTTAAGTACTGTTTCGATCATGAAATATGTAGTTTTAGGGCCTTACTCACACTTCACTAGATAATCTTTTACTTTTTTGTTCCTAAAACGTCGTCCGTAAACACAGCACAGTTTCAAGAAATGTCTCCATACAAACGAAAACCCCCAAATGACCAAAAACAGAGAAGAAGACGTGGGACATGAGCATAAAGCTTGTGAAGTCAAATATTTGCAAACTCAAGAAAAGCGGGATTTCCCAAAACACTACAGTAGCATTACGATACATTACGATAATTTTGCAGATTCTCCTGAACTCTTTCTCGTGAGTACAAACCCGGGAAACATTCTCTGCTTCCATCATGAAAATCTGATTATTTAAGTTGTCGTATATGATAATAAACTGCATTTCCAGTCACTTATGCTACTGCAAATTCTCATTTTTCATAATTGATCATATTTGTATAAAATGCTATAACATTATTACCGACTGTGGAGGGACAAATCCTACATTGACAGAGAAATCCATTAATTGAGAGAATAATCTGCAGATTATCACAATCATGATGCTTTGTCAGGCAGTATGTACGGAACACAGAAAATAAGTCCATATAATGAGAACAGAAGCACAAAATCAAGGGGGAAAAACCCTTTAAAAACACATTTTGCATGTGAATCTAAGTCTTTTATTCTGAAAAGTTACTAAAGCCATCAAATAAATATGGTGAGGGCATAAAGTACAAAACATTCCTGTGATATACAGAGGATTAGAAGTATGAAGCACCATTTACTGGTCAAACTTGAGTTAAGTGCAACAAGATTAAGCGACAACACTCGAGTGAAAGTACTTTACACCAGTGAGGGCAACAAGAGAAGCATGTGGGCTTTCTCCCTGTGGGATAAAACAGTTATTAACACTCACTTATGAGTGAGGAGCAAATAATCTCCACTAACAGTCTGAGTGCGACTCGGTCTCTCCCTGTCTCTGCTCCCCAGGCAGCAGTATGGCCGCCTGCATTATGACACACTTATGTAATGCATGGGGGTTAGTGGACCACATCGCTCTGACAGCTGCTCCCATCCCTCGCTCTGAGCTTAAATGAGCACAGTGTCATCGGCAAATTCTGCGAAATTATGTAATACGGCAGAGCCAGCGTTCACCTTCATAGCCGTGACCTTGTCGGCCACAGGATTTATTTCTGAAAGCACACATTTGATTTTCTGGAAACTGTGCTACTTTTGTATGTTGTGTCCCCCTATAGGGGAAATGGAAAGCTACATTTTCCACGAGATCTCGCAGTTAATCTCGCAAAGTACCACGGCCTCTCGTTAGCATCGTGGCTAGACCTGAGCTAAACAAAGGCACGTAGGATTTTACTTGGGCTCAAAAATATAATGACATTAAATCCACATCTTCGAGGCGACGATTTTGAGACATTTAAAGAGAATTATCGCAGAAATGGGACTCTGACGATGGGAGTATTCGGACCTGGTGGATGAACTTGTTGAGTTCGTCCAAACTCAGCTGCAATACTCTGGACAGCTGCACGGCTATAGAGATTAGCATCACAGCGTTTGTGTGGTGTCGGTAGCCATCTTGATTGCCAAAGGAGCCATAGAGAGAGAGAGAGAAAGAGAGAGTGAGATAACAACACACCGGATAGTTTTAGTCATGGGATCTGTTGCGTTGTCGGCTGCGATGTCCATTCTCATGACCATAAGGAAACTAAATTGTCACTTTAGTTTGCAAAGGTATTGCAAGATCTCTCAAAGCTTCATCTTTTTTTTCCTGAAGTCACAGTGCAGTGCATTATGGGATACCCGGCGCTATTTTGAAAGCCAGTTTCATTCATTCCCGTTGTATAGCAACATTACACATTATTATTCTCACAAAGCTTCTTTTTTTTCTTCCATGTTCCCCAAGGAGTTCAGTATGATCACAATATGTGTGAGAAATATCAATGTTTCACATTTTAGCCAAACGGTTCAGGTCTGCTCTTCATGCTTTCAAAATAAAATGACAACAAAAACATAAAATCATCAGCTTCTGCAGATCTTTCTTGCTCTCTTTTACATAAATGCCTTCAGTCTCTTTGTGAGGAGCAAAAGCTTTCCATTCACAGAGGATGAGGAGGAGGAGGAGGGGGGGGGGCGTGTGAAGGACCCCCCCACTCACCTCCTCTTCCTCCTCCTCTGCGGTAGCGCTCTTCGTCATCCTCCCGCCTCCTGCAGGCACTGTATGGCTGCAGCGGAATCCCGTGACGTCAGGATTACCAAGTGGTTGCTGTGGTGACAGCAGGAGAGGGGGGGTGGGAGGTGTGTCCTCCTCCTGCCTCTGTACCACATGCTCTATATAGAGGCTGGTGCGCTCCGGGCTCAGCGGCACTGCGGAGCAAAGCGCGCTCGTTTGGATTCGTGCGTCTTTTTTAAAAAAACAACAAACACGTTTCGAAGGAGATTTACAAAGATTTTGTTGTTTTTGTCCTTTCGTTTATCCTGGATATTTGTTTATCCGTCGACATGGCTGTGACTGAAGCTGGATGTGATCTAACTTACTGCAAAATGAGGGGGATTGTCGCCGTCCTCGCCGGTGAGACACAATTAGTCATTGCTGACGCTCATCACTGAACCCGATTACATGTCTTAATGTGTCAGTTTTCTATATGTGTTGATTAGTTAACAAACCTAACAGTAAAGTCAATTTTGTGCAAAAGTCGATCCAAAAAATTGCTACTTTGTGAATGAAATCAGCCTTAAATTCACACCAATTGGATTATTCGCGTTTTGTTAATAATCCAGAGTGGAAGATGCCACCGTTGGCGTTTGAATGAGTGACCCACGTGGTTGTATAACCTTTTAAGCCTGTAGAATTAAGAGGTCTATCCACTGCGTGCAAATCTAACCCTAAAACAGCACATTTGGAAGTGACACTGATCGGATTAAAGCTCCAGCCCCGGCATTTTCTTCCCCAGCAGTCAGTCAGTGACAAATCCTGAGCATCTGATGCTTTTTTCCTTAATGGTCCCTTCTCTGTCTCCCTCCATTTTCAGCTTTCATCAAGGAGAGAAAAATGGGTCTGAACGACTTCATCCAGAAGCTGGTGTCCACACCACATATCTGCCAACAGTGAGTATCTCAACGTTTGTGTTAAAATGTCAGATTGCAAAGGGAATTTGTGGGGGCTTTAAAATTAGGCACGAGTCACTTCCTGCATGGGCTTTATTTAGTATGAACAGCCCATTCATGACCAGTGATGCATTCTGCCAATCCAATCAGCCACCTGAGTCTGGTAGGACATTCTGTGAGCGCTATAATCTGAGGCCAAGAAGCTGCAGAGTAAGAATAGTCCTTTCATGACGAGTCTTCTGTTAACAAGAACATAATCACCTTTCCTGCAAATCCCCTCCGTCCCCTGGACGAGGTTGGATCACTTAGTTCAGTTATTACATGACATATGTGATGATGGCACTGTCCTGAACTCCCCCCCCCCCCCCCCCCCCCCCGGCCCGGCGCCCTGTCACATCAGGGTTCTGGTGCTGCATCTGTTCCAGCTGAGTCCAGCAGAGGAGCTGACCTCACCTGTCTTGTCTTGGAAGGGTCAGCAGCTTAAGCCTTTTCTCAGACAAGGTTAGGCAGTTCCATGGCTGATGAGCCTCACCTAATTCTGACCTGTCTGGACGTTTCAGATGGTCATTCAAACTTTAGTTTTCAGCCTCACAAACTCCATAATCTGACAATGGTGCAGTTTGTTCTGAAGTGTTGTTCAGCAAATAGAAAAGCACACGCACTGTCAAACTGGCATTGATACATTTACTGCAACAATTCTTTATTTGGTGTATGTAATTATTTAGGTATTGTTCGATGACCTACTTTTACATATTGTGTCATTTTTTGTCCTCCATACCTACGATGACTTCTCCTTTTTCAAAAACCAGAAGGTCGAGCACCACTACTTTGCGAATGCAAATTATATATCGTGCGGGATTCCCCCCCCCCCAAGCACCTGTCTCTTGAAACAGATGTGC
This sequence comes from Solea solea, assembly GCF_958295425.1. Taxonomy (NCBI): domain Eukaryota; kingdom Metazoa; phylum Chordata; class Actinopteri; order Pleuronectiformes; family Soleidae; genus Solea; species Solea solea. The sequence continues at coordinate 8,506,668 of NC_081153.1, read as the reverse complement.
ACACTTGTCTTTGTTTGTTTTGTGACTTGAGAAAAGTTTAAAGTGTGAAATTAAACCAGAGGCTCTGTCTTTTCCTTCCAGCGTCGAAGTGAACGCTCTGATGAAGATCGATGAGAATCAAAATGAGGAAAATAATCAACTTCCTGATAATCCGGTAAGGGGAAACTGTTCAGCGACAGAAAGTCTGACTCAATATCTTTCCAAAATGAAAAATGTATTTATAATTTCCTCCTCTTCGTATCCTCCAGATGTGCCTAAGTTCACTGGCTGACGAATCGCAGTAAGTAGCCTCATCAAATCCTCCTGTATTTTAAATGCCCACGAGTTTTGGGAAGAGATTTGCAGCAGAAATCTAAATTTTCTTTCTGTTTTTTTCTCCACTTTAGGATCAAACCCTGTGATTTTGACTACCTGAAAATAATCGGTAAAGGCAGCTTTGGAAAGGTAAGACTGTGACTTTGTTGTTTGTTTATCTCTCAGCTCATCTCGTGCGTCAATCGTCACTGCTAACACATTGTGCAACGACTCACGCTCTCAGGTTCACTAATGCAAATATTTGTTGTATTACAGGTTCTGCTGGCTCGACACAAGGAATCCACGAATTACTATGCTGTCAAAGTGCTGCAGAAGAAAATCATCCTGAAGAAGAAAGAGGTAACATTACATTTCCTCATGTAGGAAAGTGTGAAATCCCTCTGAGGTGAATAAACCGTCTCTCATCTCGTCTTCTCTTAAAGCAAAAGCACATCATGGCTGAGCGTAGTGTGCTGATGAAGAACATCAAACACCCGTTCCTGGTGGGACTGCACTACTCTTTCCAGACCACTGACAAACTCTACTTTGTGCTCGACTACGTTAATGGTGGAGAGGTGAGTCCAGTAAAAGAATCTGAGGTTCAGCGTCTCAAGCTCCGTTTGGAAGCACCCGTGTTTGACAGGCGTGGTTTTTTTTCATATTTTCCCTCCAGCTTTTCTACCACCTGCAGAGGGAGAGGATCTTCCTGGAGCCCAGAGCCAGGTTTTACGCTGCTGAAATTGCGAGTGCACTCGGCTACCTTCATTCCCTGCACATCGTTTACAGGTAACCAACAGTCCTACAGCACCCCCTAGTGGACATATGTGGACAAAGACATTGATAGAGATAACACATCAGCTCTGATGAATAATCCGTCTTTTGTTTTCACTCGCAGGGACCTGAAGCCAGAGAACATCCTGTTAGACTCACAAGGCCACATTGTCCTGACAGACTTTGGTCTCTGCAAGGAAGGTCTCGAGCCCAGTGGCACCACGACAACCTTCTGCGGGACTCCCGAGGTACAGAACCAATCTCTAGACCATCACGCCATCTAATTATCACAGAAACGCTACTGAGGATTAATTATAAATGAACTTGTATTGACTTGTTGCCGTCTTTGCAGTACTTGGCCCCCGAGGTTCTGCAGAAGCAGGCGTACGACCGCACGGTGGACTGGTGGTGCCTGGGATCCGTGCTCTACGAGATGCTCTATGGACTTGTGAGTGAAATCTTAAGATTTTTTTATGACATCCGTCCTGAGAGATTTATTCGTAGTCAAATCTCTGGTGTTAATTTCTGAGGTCCAGGAATGACCCCTAAACTCGGATATCCACGTAGGAACCTCAAAGTAACCTCAGTACCCAGAGTAAGGATTGAATAGCTGACAGGAATAGCACTTCTGTTTGTTCCACAGTAAATCTTAAGTCCTACTTATGGTACTGTTTTATTTTTGCCGTAGCTATGCTTTTTTTGTGCACCAAATACAGAGTAGATGTTGTTCAACTAGTATCGCCAACAATGGCTAGCCCGCTGTCCCTGTGGGTGACATCGCGCCAGGTGCAGAGTTCCAACTTAAATATACACAGGTTGACTTGGTGAAAGCAGCAGGGACAGGATGTAGGTGTGGCCAGGTAAATGGCGGGAAACACATTTGGAGGTAGATTGTGGAAACATGTGACCACAATCCTGAGCATGCATGAGTCCCAATCTGTCCTCTGGACACAAAAGACAACGTTCCTTCAGCTGTCGTCCAGCAAGTGTGATTTTCTTTTGAGTATTTGAGGCATGTAATCTAAATTTCTCAGGACGGATGTTGATACCAGATCTGTCTGCAAACCTCAATTCCTGTCTGTTTCTACAACAAATTAACTGAAATTTCCCTCACGATTCCTTCACAGCCTCCATTTTACAGTCGCAACACAGCTGAGATGTACAACAACATCCTGCACAAGGCGCCGGTGCTCAAACCCAACGTGTCCAACGCAGGCAGAGAACTGCTGGAGGGTCTCCTGCAGAAGGACCGAACCAAGAGGCTGGGAGTGAGGGACGATTTTGTAAGCATCCAACTCTGACTTTGGCTGACTTTGGAGAACTGTGTGAAGTGTTTGTTGTCAGTCTGCTCATCTGGATTCTCTCTCTCCCTGCAGCTTGAACTCAAGTACCACTCCTTCTTTTCCCCGATCAACTGGGACGACCTGATGGCCAAGAAGATCACACCTCCGTTTATTCCCTCAGTGGTACGTTTGATTTAGGATTCTGTGGATCATTCTTCATCATCTCTACATACTATTTGAAAACAGTGAAAACTACCTCAAAACTTCCACCTTCTCCATAATTAAACAGTTGAAATAATCAAATAGAGCCACAACATCACAGTTATTAGAGTTTCGTTACACAGAATTCACCACAACAGCTGATTTATTCAGCTTTAACAGTAAGTGTTTGCGTTGCATCAAGTCTGTTGACCTCTGCTGCCACCCACTGGCTTTGTCCAGCGCTGCACCTTAGGTTACGTTTATGCTTCAAGACATCCATCACAGCATTTGCTGCCAAATCATTTTTAGGGTGTACCTTAAATAAAGTAGTAAAATATTCAATCTACATACAATCAGACAAACAGAGATTATAACAATTCAAGAAGACGATTATACATGTTGTTGCTCCAACATCATAGAAAACTAATCCCACCTTCTGTATTCTTTCACAGAGTGGTCCCACAGACCTGCGACACTTTGACCCCGAGTTCACCCACCTGCCTGTGTCATCATCCCTGTGCAACGACTCCATGACTGTGAGCAGCAGTGTCAAGGAAGCAGCTGGAGCCTTCCCGGGCTTCTCTTACGGGCCTCCGGCAGAACACTCCTTCATGTGAGCGCCATTATCTTCTCCTGGAAACAAAACAGAGAGAGTGAGAGAAATGGGACAAAAGCTCTGGACTAATAGCCTTATTTTGGGCAGAGGGACCACAGGGGGGCACTGCAACTAAATTCTGATGAATGGATTTAAGTGATTAACGGACAGGAACCGGTGAGGAGCAAGTCTTGAGGGATCTCTGTGTTTGACTGGACAGATGTGGATTCTCATGTTACGACACCACCCCGAAAACACCAACAATATACGCGTACATGTGTGCCAAGTACGGATGCACCCTGGGGTCAAAACACATCGCTCCCTGATGACTGTGTACCTCACAGCCACTGGTGACGTGACATGGAGGAGGAAGTGCCTGAGGTTCAAAAGGCAGTTTGGACAGTGACGGCAGCTTTGACCACAAAGAGCAAGGTTTAAAAAAAAAAAAAAGAAGAAAAAAAAAGTAGTTTGGACTTTTTTGATGAGCTGTACAGGGTCACGCCTTCATTACATGCCCACATATGTTTAAAAAAAATGCTGTCTTCATGTTGACAAATTTGTCTTGTTGTTTTCATGTAAATGCTCGATTGCACTTGAGGAAACAAGGGTCACAAAAAAGTAGGACTATTCCGTGTCTGTGGATTCGTCTGAACGTTGAATTTCATATCCCAACACAGTAATAACGGCATTTCAATGGTGTAAACTAGTAATAATCATACTGGGACCAAACACTTTAACTAGGATTTACTTGTGTTTCTGACCTGTTTGTCCTCATAAACTGAAGATCAAAGTTTTACTGTACTGTGTCCAAGAGGAAAAAGTTACATATATTTTATTGCAAATATCCATTTTCAATGTTTTAAAAAAACACAAACATTCACTATTTACTTTTAATACAAATATTTTACATATTATAAATGAAATATAAATATGAACATATATATATATATATAAAGTAGATTAAATGACAGCTTTATTTTTTGGATTTTCTAACTCTTGATCATCTGCATCTAGTTGACTTGTGTTAAGGGCTGCAACGATCAATCGATCACTAAATCGGTCGTCAACCTTTTTGATCATGGATTAATCAGTTTGAGGTTATTTTTTATAATCATGAAATCAAGTATTCAGATTATTTAGCTTCTTAAATGTGAACATTTTCCGGGTTCTTTGCTCCATTTAACAAAGAAATCATCAGAATTGAGAACGTCGCCATTTTGTGTTTAGTAAAAAATGTATGGACCAAACGACAATTCGATTAATCACAATAAAAAAGATCGATTGTTAATTGACTAAAACGTTGCAGCCCTACTTATGTTTCTGTATATCAGCTGTTGACAAACTTTACAACTTTAATGTTATTGTTGCCGAGGTTGTTCGCCCAGCAATAACAGGCCGACGTCAATGAAAGCACACGCTCTTTTATCAATTGTCGTCTTTAACGTGACTGATTTCAGTGATTGCTGTTTTTTTGCAAACACTCCAAACTATAAAAAATTGATTATATTTTTGTTGTATTTATGCATCATGTAGAGAAGAACTGTGAATGTCTTGTGCCTGTCCAAGGCGGCCTGATCCATGTCTACTGTATGTACATATCTCTTGTTTTCCCCTAAAACTTCTGCTCCTTTTTAATAGGAAATCATATGTTTGTTTGCAGAACCACCACAGTAGGTGGAGCAGGCGCTGGTTCTCCAGTCGCAGTGCCGAGCCACTCGTGGTTCTGGAAGTGCAATAAAATCTCTTTGATTAAAAAAATAATAATAATAAGATTAATTATTATAATTTCTTGTCTTTAAGGCAAACGCGTAAGATGTCATTTATGCTTTGACATTCATTAAGTTATTACATGATCGGCTTTTGCATACAGGGGGCTGAGGTTTTAAAGCCCACTGACGATAATTACAGAATAAAACAGAACACAGTTAAGGCAAACGCACAGCTCTAGACATATTTTTCTTCCATATTTGGAAGCGTAAACTTTTCAGTTTTTTACTTTTATTATTTTTTTTTGACGTGTATTTATTTTCATGCCACTGCTACCGTGTAAAGACTTTTATTTACATGATCGACAGAAAAATTTAAATGTAATCTGTGTCAGAAATGGCAAATAAAATCTCTAAATTCAAGGTTTTCAAAATGTGCTTTTTTTTCTTTGCAATGACAGTAAAATAAAGTCACCTACGTATACGTGTTTTACAAAAGAGTGCATATTTTAAAGGAGGAATACCGTTGAGGGTTGAAGGGAAAAAATAGAAACAATGAAATATCGCAATATTTTGTGTGGCGATATATTGAGTATCACAGTTGATTGAACTGATTTTAACTGACTTTTTTTCACAAACAAACAACACTTTTCAGTCCACTAGATGGTGCCACTGAGTACTCACTCTCACTAGAGCTGTTCCGTGGGTATATCGCAATATCGTGATTATATGTATCTGACTCGTGTTTTTTCAACAATTAAAACAACCTTTCTGATTTTTCAGCTTCTTAAATATGAATATATTCTGGTGTCTTTGCTCCATAAAAACACAGAAATCATCAAAAACTGAATCATTTTCGTTTGTTGACAAAACAAGACATTTGAAAACATTTATTATTTTCAGGTTTGGGAAACACAAACCAACATTTGAAAACATTTCATAATAATAAACCGATTATGAAAAGAATCGTGAGTTGTGGATCTATATCATTATTTTTTAATAATAAATGATTTGTTTGAGGGTCTTTTTGGATAAGATAAGTTAGCATAAGTTACCTGATTTCGGCTTCATAAGTGTAATATATGTAATAAATGTAATATAACATGCCGATTACTCGAGTACGAGAATAATCGTTAGCCGCTGTTCTAACACCCGGACACGACATTGACATTTAACACAAAGCTTCAACTGTTCAAATAGCAAATGTTGGCGTTTTCCATCTCACCTGTCCCGACGCTGCCACACCTGTCGCCACCTCCTGTCGCGCGCCAAGCGGCGGACTCGCTTATGAATGGACGCGTCGCGCACGCGCAGTGCGACTCCTCGTCGGGGGGGCTTCCTGCCAAATAGTGGTCCCTAACAACAGACAAAGCTTGACACACAGTGGATTCCGCTGAAGACGCTGCTCTAAAGGCGTTTCTCGGTCGCTCTCTCAATGGTAAGGCTCGTGCGGCGTCGCGTTTGTGTGTTGCAAGTGAGTCGTGCTAGCTGTTAGCTCCGTGGTTAGCCGCGGCGGCGGTGAGATGCTCTCACACGCTGCCATTTGTGAGCCCACTTCAATGGCCGCGGGGTGCCGACTAATCTCTGGGAGGGAAAACTTTCACGGCTGGGCCGAACTAAGTCCAGCAGCTCTTTTTGTATCCCTCTTTACTCAACACAGTAGCGAGCTAACCCGTGTGCTAAAAGGTCCAAACTTGACGAGGCTGATTGTATATACTCAGGAACGTTTGAAAGCTAACGTCCCTGTAAGAGAGCTTTCTCGGTGCCGTCTAATACATGGGTGATTGGGTGATACGCTTCATTATTAGTCTGTTGTTTACAGTCGGATTTTAACTTGCTGTGCTCACTTGTCTTTCGCATTAAAGCTAACCAGGACTACATATTCCAGTATGTAGCCCGATGTGAAACACTTAACCTTCACAGGAAACAGTGATCGGACTCGGTTATTTGCTGGAGGACAAACCAAGAACCAAGGCTCCAAGAGCTTTTAATGAGCACCGATCACTTCTCAGCTGCAGATTTAAACCAAACAATCATAAAGTGAATGACGTCATAACCAGATAATACACGCACACACACAAACAGAGGCTGCTTGATGTGTTTGCATTCGAGCTGCACGTATGGGTCAATTAATCGATTAAAGTAAACATGAGTGTAAATATTTGGTGCTATTATAGTTATATGTACATAATTAGCTTTTGAAACAGCAGTTTTTTGCGCATGAGGGCACTGATGGCTGATGTTTGGTGGATCGAGTAATCGGACCGATTTTTGTAATTTATTAAATTGACCAATTTCATATGTATACCTATTTAAATTTATAAAGAAACTTCATCGATTCTGTGAAAATGCTTTTAAAGTTAATCCCAAAGATGATTTCTGTTTATCTGTAGCATATATTTGTGTAGTTAATAAATCATTTTTAGATCGGAGAGTTGCACCATATTGGTTGATCTATGTTCTAGATTATTGATCAGAGGCATAGAAATGTAATGTGTCAGTGTAAAGGTTTTGGGGTGCTTTAAATGCCGAATGTAAATTATTTTACAAGACTAATTCAATAGATGATGCTGCGTTCATTTTACAATTTCAAGGTTATATCTTTATCAGTCGTTTTACTTACTTATAGGACTGCAACTGACCACTGATCTGTTGATTATTTGATTAATAGAGTACTTGTTTGGTCCATAAAATGCCGGTGTTTTTCGAGCCTTTTGAAGTAATGTCTTGTTTTGTCTACAAACCAAAATGATTCAGTTTATATGTTAAATAATAGTCCAATTGACTATCAGTCAGTCGACGATTCAGTTCGTAATCGATTAATAATTGACTAATCGTTGCAGCCCTACTTGTTACTGCCTTTTGTTTAATTAAATGAATCCCATTGAGTGTGTATTTCAGGGTTGGTGGCTTCAGATAAGCACTTTTTCTTCCTGCTCTGTGGTTTTCACTTGGTCCTCATACTTTACGCTCCCTAAAAAGACAGCAGTTTCTTGAAGGTTCCTGTGTCAGGGCACCGATATTCCTCAGGTGACGCTATTCAACCCGGGTGTTGTTGTGATCGTGGCAGAGTAGAGACAACAGTACAGGGCTTGATTACAGATGGTAGCAGCTGGTGGTGGGATGGTCGCTTTGATGCATTCAGTTCTGTCAAAATGGCCCGAAAAAATGGCAACAGCCGTAAAACCAGCGACAAGGAGAGTTCCAGGTTTGGCTTTTCCGTCCATGTGTGAAGGGCAAATTCTCCTGTGATCAGATGAAGGAGTTCTACCTAATTATTTACCTACTATGTCATGGAAAAAGTACAAACAGTTAGAGGAGCCTATGTTTTTAAGTTCACCTACATAAATAGATTTTGTCTATGAGTTTAAATTGTATGACATGTGTATGTAAAACTCTAGAATGTCATGAATAAACCTGGTAAAATTGACTTTTTTTTTTACCAGGTTGGCAGATTTTAATTTGACATGAAATAGTGGAACGGTTCCACTCCAGGTTTAAGTCAGAATACTTATTACACTAAATACTTGACAATTATACCCAATTTAGTTTGGGAATTTTGGAAATATTTCCATGGGAACTAATGGGAATTCTGGCAACCCCTAGTCCTCATATTGAAAGTGTGGAAAACACAGCTTTGTAGAAGTAGTTTTTGTTTGTTTTGTTTTTTCCTGTGTTAATTTGCTATTGTAATACTGCACACTTGTTTTCTGAATTTTCTGGATGTGTTCCAGTAATGGATGCATGATATTTTTTGGCGCAATACCATTATCGGTCGGTATTGGTTTTATTATTGGATGTCAAGATCTCCCAATATGACGAATGACTTAAACTGTAGGCAGAATAGGCTGTTACTTCCTTGACTTCTACACTTGTGCCCTCTACAACTATTATATTTTATGTTTATATATTTTTCACAGTAAAGCAAATTAATATCTTCATCTGCTGCAGTATGGGAAAGTGTTGATTTCACCACAGAGGAGAATAAATTAACTGGATTTGGTCGCAGGGAAAAATTTATATTTATCGATCAGCCTAAGCAACCCTGATATAATGTCAAAAAGTCCAATATTTCTATTCTGGAAATAAGGATACTGTATAGATACTGTTGCACAGTGCATTGATGGTCCAGCTAGTTCAGACCGGCACGCGTCTGGTTCCGAACGTGCACCACTGACGACTGCATGACATAGTCGTCGGATCTAGAATTTGCTGTCTGACCTATTTTCTGTGTCGGTGTCGACATTATGTCAGGTCGATAAATGTGCTGTACCTGGAGCCGAGGGGAAAGGCCAGCTGAGCGGAGCAGTGGACAAAATCAGGTTAGATCTTATCCCCTCGTGACATCTATTGATACAACAGCTTGCACCTGAGCACTTAATGCTTCTGGAGAATATGTTTTCATTGAACTGCGGTGAAGTCACATGTAAGGCGGCACACTTCCTTAATCCTGTGGTAAACACAAGCACGGTGGGGACATGGGGCAACGTCAGGGAGACGCGTATCTCACCTGCTGGTCTCGTGCTGGAGATTATACCAGGCTGCCCCCATTTCCTTCATCTGCAGCCAACTACCTGCTGATCATACGTGTGATAGCGTGTGGGGCGAGCGTCAGCGGGCCTTTGTGGGGACAAGGGGAGGGGAAGATCACACATCACAACACTACATAAAGCATCACCTCTTGACCGTTTATTCCATGCCTTTTTGTCTTTGTGCTTGTGTGAACCAGGGTCCGGACAGGTTTTCCAGGTAGAGAGAGCGGGCTGAGCGTGCAGACATGTCGGGACGCTCTGCTGCAGAGATGGATGACTCGCAGGAGCTGCCTGAGCTGCCGGTGAGTCCACACTGTGGGGACACAGAACCATGTTTGCCGTTTTCTGACTGGTTTATTCCTAAAATAAAGTTTTCTGGGTAAATCTAGGCTTTTTGAATTTGCACTTTGCTCGTGCTGATGTTTTAACAGATTTTACTTCAGGTTATCAACATAATATACTTTTAATTCAAGTTGGTGGTAGTTTCTTTTGTAATCTAAAGTAGGGCCGCAACTATTGATTATTTTCATAATCAACTAAGCTGTCTGTCAATTATTTTATTGAGTAAATTATTAGAAAATGGTGACAACTGTTGGTAACTGCTCCCCACACCTGTAAATGATGATGTTCTCAAATTACTTGTTTTGTCCACAAACCAAAATGATCCATTCTGAATTGTTTAAAATCAGAGAGGCTCGTTTGATTATTTAAACTACTATTAAATAAACGGATTAATCGGTTATTTTAGGGTTTGTTCTCCCTGATGGAGATTGTTGATCAGGGCTGCAACTAACTTTTGTTATTGATTAATCTGTAGATTCTTTTCTCTATTTTGGTTAGTAAAATGTCAGAAAATGTTTGTCATTGTCTTTCAAACCTGGATTTCTTTGTTATATGAAGTAAGAAAAAAAAAAAAAAAAAACATTCACCTTTTTAAGAAGCTGAAAAATGTTTTTAATTATTTCAATCAAATCTGACGGTTAATTTCGTAATTGATTAATAATCGTTGCAGCCCTAGTAAAACATAGTGGTTTTCAATGTAAATGAAATCCATGAATTCATGAAGCATTTTAAAATTATTTTCTTTTTTTTTGGACTGTGACTTTCTGTCATTAAGATTAAAAAGCATTGTTAAAAAAAAAAGGGGTTCACTGGAATATTAAAGAGAATAGAAGAGAATAAAAAGCCTTTGCAAAAATGAATTGTCACTGCTTGTAATTGAGATATTTATTATGAAATTGAATTCCATAGATGATTGTTTTTAATTTTCTGTTGTCTTTTATGCCGATAATGTGGTGTTTTATTTCTACTTACTGTAGAAAAACCTATTACCTACATATTGATAATTAAAGATACAATATAACAAGTTAAGATTTGTAATTTTTCCTCTTGTCGTAAGCTCTTGTGTTTACGGTCTGTAGGTTAATGAGAAAAAATTTTCTAAACTTTTTTTCCAAGTGTTAAAGTGTTGAATTGAATTATTCCAGAGTGTATTTTGGACATTTGGTATTTGACAAAAACCTTTTCCTCAAGTTTGTATAAACTTAAATGTCTTAAGGCCAAAAATAAAGAGTCTTGATTCTGTTGACGTAAAGCAGTGACTGAAAACAGAATTCAGGCCTCATCTGACTGTGCTTTTTTACATTACTGAGGTAAGAAAGATGACCATCACAGCCCTGAAGCGAAACAGACGATATAATCAACATTTCTGTAAATGTATTTCTGTGTGTATGCAGGCAAAGAAAGTCAAGCGTGAGCTCGACGGTGCACTGGAGAAAGAGCCGAGGTTGGTTCCTGATTCTTTTCATTTGCTGCTTAGTTACTTTGTTTGACAAACATACACAAGCAGTAAATCTGGAATTTGAACTTACTTTTAAACACATTTTCCACTGTGGTTTGTTTCTCTGCCGTTCTTTTTATGCTCTTCTTTTTTTTCCAAATGTAACCTCCTTACTTTTTCATCGACTGCATAGCAGCTGCAGAAATGACATGTAATTAGAATGGACTCTGTGTTTTTCTAGTAATCTAGGTGGTGACGGGAGTCCAGCGGCCTCGTACTCTGCCCTGTCCACGGCCTCCCTCGATCCAGGTCAGTGGGAAAAGGCCAGAGGCTTTGTTGTTTTATTTTTTATTTGTTTATTTGAACGTACAGTGATGAGAATTGCTGCAGGAAAACATTGACAATGTGTCTCGGATTATTTCAGGTGATCAGGAACAGTCGGACCTGGAGCGAGGGGCAACCTCTCAAGAATGTGCTGACTCATTGAACCCGTACGCTCATTCTGGTACGAATCACAAACAATAGCTATGATTACACGTGCAGAGTTTCATTCTGAAATGATTTGTTCCAATTGGAATTTACAATTCCATCGTTAACATGGTTACGGAATTAAAGGGTCAGTCTGTGGTGCGTGTGCACCGCGTGTGTCAAGCATTTAGTCAGAATGGACTATTTAAACATGAGATCATTGTCTAATTCTCCAGACAAATGCTAAACAAATGCTGCCCGCGTCCGCCCGTCCCCTCACTGTCCACTCTCCGTCTTATTGTCCTTCACGATTCTGAACAAACCAGTCATATATTTGATCGCGTTTTAGCAAACTTTTAGTCATGAAATGTAGATGCAACAGTACATATTTGACATATTTATTTGATGACATAAAAGACTCTCTGTTTTAAACGACGCACAGTAAAGTTACAGAACGTGTCATCTTAAGCTGTGTTTTCCTTATTTTGTTTTTTTACAGCCACAGACTCGACGGCGACACCTGAATACACCCAACAGGTTTATCAAGGAAGCAAGTGAGTACAGTTCACTGATGCACTACTCTTGTGCAAGAACCGTTTAAAACAGCACTTTCCACTTTTGAAATTCAGACAACTTTCAGTGTTGAAAGTTTAGGGCTTGTTTTGCAGCTGTATGTGATGCGTACCTGACATGTTGCTCTCTTTCAGTCCATCAGTGACGTCATATACCAGTCAGGTGGCCTTTCCTTCTCTGGCCCAGTCCAGCGTGTACTCGACCTTCCCTCAGACGGGACAGACCTACGGCCTCCCGCCCTTCGGTTAGTCTTCTTCCTTCTCTGTCAGCCTTTTTTTTTTTATTATAATTTTTTTTTAAACACCCTCTTGCTCACTAAAACCACAATCACTCCTTAGATCATTTGCTTTAAAGGCCTCACTGTGCTTGGTGCTGTGGACTCCCGTTTGCTTTTGACCTCTGCTTCAATCACACAAGGCCACACAAAGGCTCTTGCCTTGCTCTGATGACCCACACTCCTCTTGCCGCTCCTTCACATCCTCTGCTTCCCTTGCTCTCTTTTCATCTTCAGGTGCTATGTGGCCAGGCATTAAAACAGAGACAGGGCTGCCTGAGGCGCCCTCTGGTGGCCAGCCTGGGTTTCTCAGCTTCAGCACCACATATACCTCAACCCAGCCAGGCCAGCTGCACTACTCATACCCCAGCCAAGGCAAGCTGCAACCTCACTCTGCCTCACCAGATAACGCTGTCACACTCTGAAGCACACTCTGAGTTTTCCCTCTTGTTTAGTTGTTGTTCACTTCTTTTCTTCGTCAGGACGATGTTTTTCATGAGATCTCTTTTGTCTGCAGGCTCAAGTTTTACGACATCTAGCGTGTATTCAAACATCCCCACAGCTACGGCCACCACCACGGCCTCCACCACTGTCGGCCATCAGGTAAGCACTGGAGCTGCTCAAGTGTGAGAAATCAGGAGCTAAACTCTATGTGCAACGTAAGAGAAGAAATTATACTAAATGCATTCAATATCAGGACAGACTCTAATCACATTGCCTTATTTGGTTATTTTCTATTATTATTTCTAAGAAAGCTTGAGGTCTTTAAATTACATGACCAAAGAATGAGAATGAATAAAACATTTAATAAAAAAAAAAGCTCAGTGTTTCCTTGCATGGTGTAAACAATTGGGATTTACACTAAAATCTTGACATTGTGCCTACTCACCGTCTGTTTCATTTGTCGATCTGTCGCGTGAAATAAGCCAATCTGGCAAGAGTAATTATTTCCTCTTCAATTTTTGCCAAAATAAAATATTGTAATAATCTCACAGTAGTTTTAGACACTGGACCTTTTCAAAACCTTTCTTTAATAATGCACCTCACATGATTTGATGAATATTCTTTTTCAAGCTAAATTCATCACTTTTTTTTTATTTATTATTGTTAATTTCTCCAGGATTTCAGTAGCTACAACTCTCTGGGTCAGAGTCAGTTCTCTCAGTACTACAGTTTGCCTCCCAGCTACGTTCCCACTGGGCTGCCCAGCAGCGACGAGTCGGGCGCGGGTGTGGGCGTGGCCGGATATTCTGCGGTGAAGATGGAGGAGGCGGCTTCAGCTGGACTTCCTCCCAGAGGTGATTTCACCACACAACATTTATTTATCAGCATTAAAATGTGGATATTTTAAAATCCAGGTTAAATTTTAATCTTCTGCACTTTACTTTATTTTCTTTTAAATATTTAATTGTTGTTTTATGCTGCACTAACATATTTTATGCTCCATTTTAGTCTAACTTATTGTTTTCTCTCATCTCTCCTTTAAATTTTTCCAAATGTTTATTTTATAGTTATGCAAAGCACATTGAGTTGCCCTTGCATATGAAATGTGCTGTACAAATAAAGCTGCCTATTTTATTTGCTCCTCCTATCTTGTACGCCAGATGCATCCCCAACAGAAATCCTCCCAGTAGGAGCTGCTCTGCCCGTCAGTGTAGCGCCCCCTGCTGGTGCCAGAGAACAGGACGAAGTTGGACACAGGAACTCTGTTGGTAAATCCAAGGGCAAAGGCAAGAAGGCAGAAAACTCTCCACCAGCTGAAACTGACCTGGAGGTAAACGTGCACTTGCACTTAGTTGTGAATTTCTTTTGTGTGCAATAATTAAACTAACTTTGTTTTTTGGTATTTCTTTGTTTTGTTTTTTAAGCGTGTTTTTCTGTGGGATCTGGACGAGACCATTATCATATTCCATTCACTGCTCACTGGCTCCTACGCACAGAAATTTGGCAAGGTTTGTTTACATCAACAAATGTGTCCATAAACTGTGTCACGCTCATTTATTTTAATTTATTTATTTATTTACAAACTTGTTGTTTTTTGATTTTTGTTTCAGGACCAGGCGACTGTGCTGAACATGGGGCTGCAGATGGAGGAGCTGATCTTTGAACTGGCAGACACTCACCTCTTCTTCAATGACCTGGAGGTAACGATGAGCCGTGACCAAACTGGACAGTAATTACTGTGAATTTTGAGAATCATAAATACATGATTGACAACAGCACAAGTACAGTACTGGGCTAAAGTCTTAGGGCTCCACCAGCTTTGTTGTTGTTTGTTACATGTGAATTTAAAGCTCAAGTATGTCTTAAATACAGGGTTTCCACAGGTCCTTGGAATTCTTGAAAGTTTGTGGGAATTACCCTTAATAGGTTGTTGAAAGTGCTTGAATTTTGTAGAAGAAAGAAGTTCTGTTTATATTTACAACGCATGACAAACGTGGAGTCATAATAACTACCGGTGTCTCTCTCAGCGAGTAATGCAAGAGAGAGCAAATTCCTAGATCTTTGTCTCACCAAAGAAAATCACAAATGACTGACTTTGAGGGACAATCACTTGTCCAGATGCAGCGCGTGCTGCAAATCAATAAAAGTGGACGCCATGGGCGAAGATTTGCTCTTACAAGTTGCCCTCACATTTTAAGCAGTCAGCACATTTGGTCCTTGAATTTGAGGCAGCTGGTCCTGGAAAGTCCTTGAATTTGATGTCACCAAAGGTGTGGGAACCATAAATAAACCTGGCATCATCCACCTTTATCCCCACCAGATATATAGACAATTTTCTTTTTCCCTTTTAAGGAATGTGATCAAGTCCATATTGAGGACGTGGCCTCTGATGACAATGGACAGGACTTGAGGTTTGTTCTCTAATGGACCCAACGAATACATGAGCCTTTGGGGGGTTTCTGTTTGTTTGTTATTATCTTTTAAATCTCCTTCACAGTAACTACAACTTCTTGACGGACGGCTTTAATGGTCCCAGTGGTGGAGGAGGCGTGGAGTGGATGCGTAAACTGGCCTTTCGCTACCGTCGCTTAAAAGAGATCTACAATAGCTACAAAGGAAATGTCGCAAGTGAGTTTTGTGTAAATGTTTTTGATGTGTTTAATAGTATATACACAGCACACAACAACAAATCGACAACCCACGAATCGTGTGTGTGTGTGTGTGTGTGTGTGTGTGTGTATACATAGAAATAACAATAAAACATCACATACTTTAAAGATTATTTCAGCTTTTATTTGATAGAATAGATGAGCACGAGAAGAGCGTTTATCATACTTTGTAAAATGTCCAGGAAGCCGTGTTATTATGCATTTAAATGCAGAGCAAACACTCACAGTCAAATGAACTTAACCGTGAGTGATTTTCATTTTAACTCTTGTTTGTTTACCACCTCGGAGTGTTGCTTCAGGCAAGAGATTAAAATGAAGGGTAAACCTGCTGCAGCTAAACAACACTATGCTATGAGCTAAAGCTAAAAACTGAATACTAAAAGACTAATTAAACTTCTACTACATGATTGAACCAAAATCATCCCATGGCTCTTGGTTCAAACAAAAACAGAACTAGGTGTTTAAGTGTAAAAGCAGAAATTTTAAGATGTGTTTGCTTGCAAAGAAAGTGAAATGTCCAAAAGGCAAAAGGAGGCAAACCCAAAGTTTGGATCTGAGGCCAAAGTAAACATATCTGTTTATCTCTCTGTCGGTTTGTGTGTGAAAAAACATATCTATGTGGAGACATTTTGTCCACTCCCCACAACGTTTTTTCAGGGTTAAGACTTGGTTTTAGGATAAGAGTCAGAAATGGGTTTAGATTAGGGTAACGGTTAAGGTTATGTTAGATTAGACTTTATTGATTCCACACTGGGGAAATTCACATGTTGCAGCAGTTAAAGGACAGAATAGAACAACAAAAGAATAAATTACTGCAAAACTTTTAGAAGACACAAATAATAAACTGATTTGTATTAACATTCTTTATTTACACCATCTTAAGTTAATATTTTGGTTAGCTTAAGGGACGAGGCAGTGTATTATGTCAGTGATGTGTGTCCTCCCTAAGATATGGAAACATGTTGTGTATGTATGTTTGTGAGGGAATGAGGACATTTTGTCTGGTCCTCACAAATTTAAAAGGGCTTTTTTAAAGGTTTAGACCAATTTTTTTTAGGATTATTTTTGTTATGCTGATGTGTCTTTTGGTTGGACACTAAACCCCGCGCTGACCAGGGTGTGAATGGGTGTGGAAGATGGATGGATATACAAAACGTTCTCGTACTGTATACTGGATATACATTTGCTGCATATGAAGTAAAAAGCGTCTGTATTAAATAATGCATGTTGTTGTTGCTGTTCTTGTTTTCCAGGTCTGTTGAGTCCCATGAAGAGGGAGCTGCTCGTGCGGCTTCAGTCTGAGATTGAGAGCGTCACAGACGCCTGGCTCAGCACAGCACTCAAGTCTCTGCTGTTAATCCAGTCCAGGTCAGAGCTCAGCTCAGCTCAGCATAGCACAGCACAGCTCTACTAGTATCTGTTTCATTTTAATTACCTTTTTTTATTTATTATTATTGATACCAAGTGTCCGGTTTCAGCATACAAACCCATATAAATTAAACAAATCATTGGACCACTTCTCCTCAAATGTCTTGTTTTTTGGAGCAAATAAACCAGAAAATATTCTTCTTATTTAAGAAGTGGAAAAATCACTCAAACAGATTAATTGATGATAAAAAAAAATAGCCCTATGAACTGAAATTAGGGAATAACATGACAAAATATGATTAAAACATTTTTTATCATCTTAACCTGTGTTTATTCGTGTCTGTGTGTGCATGTTGTGAACAGGGGGAAGTGTATGAACGTGCTGGTCACCACCACTCAGCTCGTTCCAGCACTGGCCAAAGTTCTGCTGTACGGCCTGGGAGAAGTCTTCCCTGTGGAGAACATCTACAGTGCAACCAAAATAGGTGCAGAGTCTGCAGACACTTGTTTAAAACTATAAAGTAGGATATAATTAAAGCAGGAAACACACATTAGAAGTGTTAAAGTTCATTTTCCTTTCGTTGCAGGAAAGGAAAGTTGCTTTGAGAGAATCGTCTCCCGCTTTGGGAAGAAAGTGACATACGTGGTGATCGGTGACGGTCGAGATGAGGAGTTTGCAGCAAAACAGGTGAATTTTAAATTTTTATTTCCCCCTCCTGATTTTTCGTCTAACATCTTATATTAAATGACTAACACATTTGTGTTCATATATAAATATATAACATATAAACTAGTGTCTGCCTTCATAGCTTGAGTTAACAGAAAATGTCCGTCTGTCTCTGTGTAGCACAACATGCCGTTCTGGCGGATTTCCACTCACGGTGACCTCGTGTCTCTGCACCAAGCGCTGGAACTGGACTTCTTGTAAAGGGAGAAGGTGGCGTTGAGTGTCGCACACTAAAAAGGGGAAAATGTATTCGTCGTCATTGTCGTCCCGTTGGCTCATGGAGCAGCACTGAGTGACAAAATCCTCCACAACCCAGACTCCTACAATAACCTGGCTCGTTAAATCCACCGGCCCTGCTCCCTCTGCGACAACAACCAATGACTCCCTGTGTGACGGCAAACTATAAATACTGAGACGGACTATGGGTCGGAGCTGAAGGTGAGTAACAGACTGGCTGACTTCAGGTTCCTCACGTCCAGCGCTCCGTCCTGCGGCAGCTAAACCTGGCACTGACTTAGACACAGAAGGGAAAACTCTTTTTTGTTTTTACTCCTCCTCCTCATCCTTGTCCTCGGTCTTTGTCCCACATTTATGATTTCAAAAAAAAAAGAATCTCCTGCAGTGAACACCATCCTTCTTTTTGTTTTTCCTTTCTGGACACAAACAACCAAAGGACCTTTGTTCTGTTCTGGTTTTTTGGAGTCGTGTAGTTTGTAATAATCATATCAAAACTTGAAGGCATTTTTTTTTTTTTATTTGTGACCTCATGTAGCCACTCCCATATTTATCATCATGTGTGAGATGTTTAAAGATGAGAAAGTAAGGTAGGTGGATCCTCCTTCACTCCTGACCTCCTCACTGTGTCTCAGCAGCCTGAGCACGTACAGTAAACACGTGACCTGCGGTCGGTGAATCACAGGTTTATATATGGATGAGCTGCTGGGGGAAAAAAACGCACCACCGTTTTATCATCATCCACCATTTATTTCAACACTTTTGCATTAAATGCGAGAATTATATACAATTTAAATTGAGTGATGGTGTGCTGTATACACGCTTGGAATTAAAGTCCAGTGTGTAAAATCTTTGGTCAAATCTTTTTCATTTGGTAGAAATGATTAATAATTAATTGTACTTCATTTTTGAGGCTCTACGGAGTCCACAATGGACAAACCAGAGCTCTTTTGAGTTTTGATGCTTACCGAAGGCTACACAAGTTCAACAACACACTTGGAAGGAAAGAGCGAGGTGAGGAATAGTTGAATACAACGTTAAACGTCACCAATAACTTTTACACACTACCTTTAAAATCTAATGTAAAAACGTGCTTCAAAATGGTGCCCTGATATAAATAGAAAAAGGCAAATACTGTGGTAAGATTCAGGTGGTTGTAAGCTTATTAAACAAATATAATTATTTTATCTTCAAATGAAAGTCATTTCTCCTAAATCTTACACACTGTACCTTTTAAATCCTAGGGCATAAACATGAACCCTGAATGAAATGAAACCAGAAATGTTTAATTGCTGCATTTCAGTGTCATTTACCACAAATCATTTTGTTTACAAAACTCAAATTATCGCAGTTTTTTCCCCCCGGTTATTGTTTGTATTTGTGTAACGGCTGCCACTATTTTCAAATTACCAGTGAAATATTCTTGTCAAAAGCTGCAGTAGTTAAACAATGATCAGTAATTGGTTTTAATGAATGGACGTCAAATACATTTGTTGACTCGTAGATTAAAATGAGTTTATTAAAACTTACATTTACAGCTTTAAATTTTCGCAATGTGGCCGCGTGGCGACACAAACTTGCTGAGTCGCATTAGAGGAGTTGTGTTTTTTTTGTTTAGTGTTTTTTTTTTTTTTACAGTGCAATACATTTCGACTCTTCTCATTAACTGTATTTCAAAGGGATTTTTTTTTTTTTTCATTGTTATTGGACGGTGAAGGAAGGGGGGAAAGTGGGAGGAGTCAACTTCCTGGGTCTGTATGAGATTGCGACTGAACAATACTGAGCCTGAAGATTTATTTTTTTTCCTTTGTTTTTCGGTATTTTACCTATAATATGCAGCTTGACCGTTACGAATGTGTATTTCTGTTGTGTGTGCGTGTGTGTGACTGTTTGTATTTATATCGTGCCTTTTAACCACCACGTTTAAGGGAAAAAAAACGTAAGAGTTTTTGTTGAAAACATTTATCACTGCGTTGTTATATTATCCAAAGTGTTATCTTCTTTTAACCCCTTTTTTTTGTTATGTTAGACTTTTTTTTTTGATTGAACTATCCTGTATGCACTGTATTTAAAAAGGTCTCTGGAAAAAAAAAGAAAAGCTTTCTGTTGATTTTCTCTGCGTTTTTTCAAGAATAGATAATCCCAATTTATTTCTTTTTACATATATAATTTCTTTAAAACAAAAATCTTTGCTTTTTATTTGCTCTTTTTTAAAAGGAGCTTGCGTTTTTGTTGTTGCGGTGACAACGCTGTATCGCTTAGAGACAATCGTGATCTGTAATTATACATGGTATCTTTTTTTTCTTTTTCTTTTTTTAAATGCAGGTCAGGTGATGTCAGAGGAAGGCGAGTTTTTTTGGGACTGTGTAAACTCAAGTGACCTGTGGGCCACTGAGCATCTAGTCTGGTCAGTAGGTCGTCTATCAAGTGAAGAAAAATCGAATTTTTCGGTCGGGTTGGGTAATTACGGCGTAAACTTATATCATATCACAAAAAACTACGTTTGTGACAATATTTCCACAGATTTTCCAAAATAATAGTGTTTTTGATATAAAAACACATTTATGATTCAAAATTATCCATAAATAAAGTCATCGAAGTCAGTTGTTCCCAAAGACTAGGTTGGGACCTACGGATGGGTCGCAGAACATTGTTGTTGGGGGGCCCCCCAACCTTTTAGTTGAAATCTACAAGTATACGTTTAAAATGACAGGGATGAAATTAAGTTGTAATTAAACGTCTAATTGGAAGTTATTCATAGACCTTTCCGAAATTTTAGATGATACACATTAGTCGCTGCATTAGGCTTTAAGTTGCTTGTTGCTCGTCATGATTTATATTACGATTTGGGTCACATGGCATCATGCAGGCCGCGAGGTTGACACCTCTGATGCTCTTTTAGTTTTTTTTTTTTTTAAAGCATTAATCGTCCATTAGAAAAACAAACCACGCAATATTCAAGGGGCGAAAAATTCTTCAAACGTGTTTGCTTTTTTCTTTCTGATGCCAAATAACTCACAATGCTGTCTAAGTGTTTCATCTCATCTTCAAGGACCCGTGAGGATACGCTGAGTCATGTTAGGAGCTGAGCTGTTATCGTCATAATCTCTGCTTATTTAACTCCACGCGTCACTATTTTCACAGTCATGTTGTGAACCAAACACTCGGTTCAATGTAAATAAATTTTAGAGTTTCAGACGCAATCTTGTTTGTTGTTTGTTACTAACGATTATTTTCATAATCAATTAATTTGCCTGGAGTAATGATGTTCTCAAGTGTCTTTGTTTTGTCCACAAACCTTTTATTATTTATTATTAATTTTTAACGATTTCTTTGTCATACGGAGCAAAGAAGCCAGGAAATATTCATGTTTAAGAAGCTGAACAAAAGGAGTCGATTAATGGGAAAATAAAAAGCTTAAGAATGACGTAGAAGTTCCAAAATTGTTCCAGTAAAGTCAAAAATGTCGTCTCACTGGTTACTTGAATTTCTGACTGTGACAATAAATGTGGTTTCAAGTCATTGGTTCCCAAAGACTGGGTCAGGACCCACAGATGGGTCACTGTGGATTTGTTTAGGGTTAGTTAAAATCAATGAGTGAATGTTTAAAATAACATGCAGAATTGTTTAAAAAATTAACATTATTAATTAACATTTTTAGATGTTACAGATTATGATCACAAATTTGCTCTCATGATGATGTTGTGATTTGGGTCACGATTGTTGGCCATCTTAAAAAGTTGGGTTCATATACAGAAAGTTTGGGAAACATTGACTCTGAACATGACACAGTTGTTGGTCTGAAATGTTCACGCACAACTAATTTGACCGATTATAGAGAACCAGCAACTGTCCAGTTACAAGCCCAAGTTCCCTTTCCACTAGGCAATGTGAAAAGAGTATCGTTTTAATTATATTAAATATAGATTTTGAAAAGGGGTCGCACCTTGTCATAGAAAGTGCATATGAGGATAAAGTGTCTCCACTTGAACGTCAGTCGAGTCTGTATCTGTGGTTCATCAGGGTGGAGGTCGTGTCCTGTGATCAGGGAGATTACGCAGGCATGTTGTCAGACACCCGTGTGACTCCATGTCTTTGTAACCACACGTCATGTGTGACCTTCTGAGTCATCCAGGTCAGGCATAGAAATTCACGGCCAACTTCCTCATTCTTTTATTGCAGTGTACGGTGCTGGGGGGTTCTGCGACGCCTGTGGCTTCTAAAGGTCCCTCCTCGATAAAAGTCCTTGACGTGACTCCCTGTCTTAACGCTGAGTCCACCTCATCACCATTTTCAGTGACCCCCGTTAATGCCTTTTTGGTGAGGTTTGGGTGGCAGAATTTATAGTATATCACTTTGAAAACCAGACCAAGGATGTAAACGGCAACAACACAGATGGCACACAGGATTGATGTTAATGTGCTCGTCTTCCAGCACCACAGGCTGCAGAGAAGGAAAATGTCAAGCAGTTTGTAGCCGTGGTAGAGCGTAGTCCTGAACCTCGTCCCCCCCTCGACTACGTTAAACCAGGTGAAGTACCATATGAGGCCCACCGTGGCTCTGAAGAGCCACTCTCCAGCGGTGGAGTCCATGAAATCCATCTTGCATCGCCAGGCTAAGAAGAACAAAACCAACCACGAGCAAAGGAAGTGGGTAAAGATGAAGCAGGGCAACACGGAGGCGAAGAGTGCGAGGGCAACGAGGCGAGACGAGATGAGTAACACATTCCACACGAAGTACATCATCGAAGACTTCCACCCCTGGTTCTGCTTATTGGGCAGGAAGCAGCGTAGGGAGCGGTGGTACATGGTCACACTGAGGGCGACAGCAAAAGCTGACCCTATGGCCTTCAGCACTGTGGAGGTGGAGAAAAGCTCAGTGATTGAATGAATGAAACTGCTGCCAAGTGACTTTTTTTTAGAAGGTGTTAACTGGGATTGTGCTAAAAAAAAAATATAGATGCTGAGGTTAACTTTGTCAATACTTGCACTAGTTCAGATGTTCCTGTAATGATATGATCACAAATGCTGTGATAGTAGTCCTGAGACATGAGCTAAACAAGCCAGAGGGTGGCAGCTGTACTGGCTTCACTTATGACAATGGTGCAGCCAAATATTTACTTTAATTATTTGCGGGCAGCAAACTCTTTCGGTCTGTGGCCCCACCCACCACCATGCACCCAGTAATGTAACTTGTAGCATACGGCAGCTATGGCTTGAAAATGACCAAACGACACCAAACCTAAAGAGCCTTCGTCCCCTCTGAAAAATGTCTCGACCTGATCGGGTGGATATTTTTCTCCTCAACATGAAGGAAAAACATGCAGTTGTCGCAGGGCTCGACTCTACGCAGTCTGGGTCATTTTCCATTACTATAGTACCGCGTCAACGTGAAAAGTTGGTGTGTCGTGAGATTGAAGGAAACTCTTGGCCTGAGTGCCAACATGGTGCTAACATGGTGGTTCAGTGCACCTGTCACGGGGTCGAGCTCGCCGCGCTGCACAATGATGGTTAGCATGAGCACGAGCTGAGGGCTGCTCTCCGAGAACGTCTCTATCAACCGCAGTATGCTGAGGTCGTGGCTCAGGAACACCGCAAATCCCTCCGGGTTGCAGACCTTCGTGAAGAAGCTGTAGAAGGACATCTCTATGACGCCCGCGTGCCTGTAGAGAAACAACCGTTAGATATCAAGGACAAGGAAACCGATTACTACCAGTAATATCACTATCACTACCAGTGGCGATTTTGGTATTCCCGTAGCAGCCTCTGCGTTAAATCTACTTGAAGCTCAGCTGCAACTGTTCTCTATGCGACGACACGGGATAGGTTTTTTTCACTTGTAATTGAACAAATGCGGCTTCCGCGGAAGCCCAGCTTCTCAGGGAGTCAATGGAGCAGTGGGCGGGAGCAGACGCTGGGCTTCTGCGTGATGATTGGAGGAAATGTCTGTAAGGTGGAGCTAGTTTTTGATTGACAGCATTGCAGAAACATAAATGACAGTGGAGTGTGGGAAATAACTAGTTATATTCTTGTTTCCTGTAATGTTTTAAGACAACAATTAACTAACAGTCAAGCTGTGAATGAATGCTGGGGGATTATGTGATAGGGAAAGGTCAATGGGAAAGGTCAACGTGAGGGTTGCACATGATGGCATCTGGTAGAACATCAGATACTGTAAATAAAAAACACCATTATAGCATTTCAGTATTACATAATTATCGCGTTTCTTTGTTCTCGTTGTTTGTTCACAGAATTTCTGTATAAATAAGTGGGCCTGAAATGAGCTTCCCCTGTTTCAAAGTCACTGGTAAATGTAAAGTCATGTCTTGAGCAGAGAGTAAACATCACACTCTTTCTGTGTGTGTTGTCACTGTGTTTCTGATGTGGTAGCTGGTACTCAACAGAAACATTTGGACCAGTGATGTCGTTCATCCTCTCTGTTGTCGTCTGGTTTTATGGAGAGACTTTTATCTGTTCTATAATAATGTTGTTTGTTATTTTGGTTAAGTGTTCAATCGGATATCTTTCATTGTTTGCGTGTGTATATTATTAGGCTGCGTGAACCAACTGTTTTAGCATTAGGTTAGCATTTAGTTTTGATGGTTAAGGTTAGTAAGGGGCTAGGGAATGCATTATGTCCAAAAGTATACAAAACCAGTGTGTGTGTGTGTGTGTGTGTGTGTGTGTGTGTGTGTGTGTGTGTGTGTGTGTGTGTGTGTGTGTGTGTGTGTGTGTGTGTGTGTGTGTGTGTGTGTGTGTGTGTGTGTGTGTGTGTGTGTGTGTGTGTGTGTGTGTGTGTGTGTGTGTGTGTGTGGTGTAAAGCAAAAATCCCAACATTTTATGAAAGGAAATGATATGACAGCTTTGCTTCAGCTGCTAAATAGGAGTCAGTTTAAAAACACAACAAGAAAAGTTAAAATGAAGTGACTTTTTTCTCAAGGACCATAAATCCTTGAGTCAGTTTTTAAACCTGGGCATGAAACTAAGACAAATTAACTCACAAACAGGTATTTAGCCTCGTCATATGAATATTCAGTCAGACTAAAGAGAGAAAAAAATGCCTCTATATGAACAGACTTGGACATGGACGTTGTTTTCAGAGGAAATGGCACAGATGATGTAAGTCACTGTTGCCATTCTTTCTTACTGTGCTCATAACTTTAATCTGACTTTTGGTATTCCCCTTATATATAAATTGATTCCCAGTCCTTTTTTAATAAACTCCTTTTTATCTTTATTATTTTTTCAATGTATCCTCTTACTTTTAACTTTTGTCTGCAGATGCTCAATATTGCATATATCCAATTTGCCAATATATCTTTATATATTGGTAATATAATATGTTTTACTGTGATACATTTCGCATCGCAGCCTTTTGTCTATGTAATTCTACACTCTAGGGCTGCAACTAATGATTATTTTCATCATCTATTAATTTGTTGATTATATTCTTGATTAATCAATTAGTTGTTTGGTCCATAAAATGCCAGGAAATATGGAAAAATGTTTACCAAATTTTGGAATGATAGTGTTCTCAAAAGTCTTCTTTAGTCCAATTACAAATTGTGCTATTTTAAAAGATATACATACAAGTCTGAGCTTTAAATTTTGGGGAAAAAATAGTTTGCGGACCCAAAAGAGTTCTCCTGTGACCCATCTGTGGGTCTCGCCCCAGTCTTTGGGAATCACTGTTAGAAAATAGTGATTAATTAATCTGCTGATTATTTTCTGGATTGTCTGATCAGTTGTTTGGTCCATAAAATGCCAGAAAGTTATGTTCTCCAATGTCTTGTTTTGCCCTCAAACTAAAACTTATTCAGCTTTAATGATTTCTTCATTATATGGAGCAAATAAACTTGAAAATATTCAAATTTAAGAAGCTGAAAATCAGAGGGACACCATTTGCCACTGTTTTCTCTCTTGTGTGACACAATTATTCAAAGTAAACGGCCTAAGGGTTCCTTAAAAGCAACAACGATAATAATAAACAAACAAGGTTTCTCTACAACCTGATATAGATCCCCAGCTGGAACACATGCAGGAGCCTGAGCTGAAACAGGCTCAGACTTTTCTCCACCTTTGTGAACCTCTTTAGATTCTCATAGCTGTAGAAGAGCCAGCTGAAGGCCTGGACGAGCATGGACGAGCCCAGCAGGAAGAAGAGAAGGATCCCCAGGCTCACATATTCCTTTTCCTGGTAGAAAGACACTACTGCAATAATGTCCAGTGCTATGTCCACCACTAGGAACACCAGACCCAAACATGTCAGGATGAAGTCCACACGGGAATATTTAAACTCAGCCATAGTTTCCCTGACAACAACGACGACGGCTCACTTACATGCTGGAGCCGAGTTGAGTTTTAAACACAACTGAAAGTATGAAGGGGCAAGGTTCACTCTTTGAACAGTGAGTGTGGCCACTCCCACTAAAAGGAACACTGCCCTTGAGATTGAGTGAAGCAAGAAGATGCAGATTAAATGTGTTTGGTCCATTAAATGCCAGAAAATATGGGCATGAAACATTAAATCATACCCACCCCAGTACCTGTACTCTATTACATACATACATACATACATTATAATTATGCATATGGTGAAAGACATTCATCAAAATCTCTGACTCCACCCTGAATTGTTCATGGTACAGGAGCATTTTAAATATGCCAGTCTACTGTGACCCTAATCACAGTATTTTGAATAAAACCTGAACTTAAAATTTGGTAAATATTTGTTTGGGGACCCAAAATTTTTCTCCTACGACCCATCTGTGGGTTTCACCCCTATCTTTGGGAATCACTGTGTTCGAAAACAGTGGTTGAAGACATGTGAAATGAATGTTTCTCTACAGTTTTCGTGCCTTATCATTTGCCTTGATGAGCCATAGTTATAACTCCTCCTCAAACGCTGTAATGATATGAAAAACATCGGTTAACTTCATCACAGTAACGGTCTTTGGTTTGCTAGCTTACTGAGACGACTTTTGGGGCATTTCCACCAACTCGCCTCGCCTCGGCACGACACGGCACGATTAGGTTGCATCTCCACGACAAAAAAGTACATACTTAACGTGGGCGGAGTCATCACTGCACGGCTGAGTGAAACTGCGGTGACTTGGTTTTATACGCGACACACCCACATACGAGTGACTAGTGACTTTACACTACACGTCTGCAGTTGTTGGAGATTAACCCACGTATTTAGGATTGTTAAATAGTTAATGTATCTACAATTCGGCACTGTTCGGCTTGATTTCTGTCCACACGTCTCCGGAGTACAGCCTCTTACTCCACAGACTACAGCGGCAACGGTCTGTGGCTCGCGATCAGCGGCGCTGTCCCTAAATACACCACTCCACTTTAAAAGACTCCTGTTAAATATATAGAGGTTTCCCTGGTAGTTGTTGGAGATGAACCCACGTTGTTAGGATTGTTAAGTAGTTTTAAGTGATCTACAGTTCGGCGCTGTTCGGCTTGATTTGTGTGTGGGAGGTCTCTTCCTGTAACGGGACCCAGCGGCCGGCAATCTGACCAATCATCATAGTACCTGCTTTTAAGCACGCTTGGAACCTCGTACTAAAAATTGTACCTGGTACCAGGTACTAGGCTAGTGGAAACGCTACTTAAACCGTACTGTGGCGAGGCGAGGCGAGTAGAGCCGGTGGAAATGCGCCATTTGTCCTGAAAATGCGTCTTTCCTCGATGTAAAAACACACAGAAAAGCTCTGACTTTATTTACAATTTCTATTAAAGGTAAGAAAACGAAGTAAAGAAGAAAAAGAGGAGCAGACTCCTGCTGTGGCGTTACAATACCACTGATAAGAGACAGAGGGACTGTAGAAAAAACGTGAAAATGTTACTTCATTACACGTTTTTTTGGTTTGATACCAGAGCGTTTACGTTCATGTGCTATACAAACAGTGACGTTCAGTGCCCCCAGTGTCTCGGAGGGGAGAATGTTGCTCAATTTAACAGGATTTAATACCACATTTTTTAACACTTAGCGACTGTTTTAATTACTCAAATGCGGCTGTTTTTCAATCACTTCATACGGTTTCTAACTGAACATGAAAACTTAGAGACAAATGTTTTGAAATCATTTTACTTTACTGTCAGAAACAAAAACAAAAAAAAACCCAGCTGTGAATCACAGGTTATTTAACAAAAGGCATTTATTTGAGTGTTATGTTATTAAATACCAGTTAAAAACAGACTGAGCAGCAACAATGGCTTTTTATCACTTTGTAGAAACATTGTTCAAACTAATTAATAAACCATTTACAGCTTTAACAGGTAAAAATAACACAAATATGGTATTTTGGACTGAAGATTGTCAAAGTCTGAACTCGGGCTGTGACTAACGATTATTTCCATCATCGATTAATAGTTTGGTCAAGAAAATGTTGATCAAACCTCAAAATAACAATGTGTTGCCCGCAAACCAAATTAATTCAATCTATTTGTTTTATGGCGCTAACCCAGCTATAAACATGTTTTAAGTGTTTAAATTAAACACAAACCGATTAAATCATCAGAATTGACGATTTCATTTAGTAATCAATTAATCGTCGCAGCCCTGGTCTGACCTGAGAGTGAAGACTGACTTTGGCAACAATTAAACTAAACAAGATGAATAAACACTCAAACATTTGACGCCTAAAGACAGAGTGATGTGTTGTTAAATACTGTAAAACACTGAACAACCAGTTCTCTGTTAAACATGTAAATATTCTGCAATCGACCTATGACACTGTAGCTGTTCAGCCAGTTCAGTAACAAGAGGAAGAAAAGTTTATGATCAAATCCTTATTCAAGTTCCTTCAAAGCCTTAGCAACATGGTAAATACATATTTCCACCAAGTACAACATTACTCAGTGTACAAAAAAAGGTAAAATACATTAACTCGCTTGTGAAGAGAAATCATATCAAATATCAAATGTCACCTGTGTTTTACTAGAAATTGAGCTTATCAGATAACTGTTGTTTCAGGTAGAGATACCTGTGGTGAAAGAACGAGAATACAGAACCGTGTTCCTCCACCAGGGGCTCATTCAGGTGATACCCATGCAGGTAAAATGGCAGCACAAACAGGTAACAGTGAGAGGTAGAGCGCTTAATCAACATTGTTGTTCGCAGAGAATTGATAAATGTCACTAAATCTTTTAATTTCCATCCAAAAGTCACTACTCACTATCGCTAAAGTGTAAAATCCGACCAGCATAATCTGGATTAAAAGGTGGCGTGTGGAAACATTTTGGTTCATATGAAGTACAGGAAAAAAGAAGAAGGGAGTGATTTAGATTTTTGTTATTTTTTCTTAGATTCCAGTGAAATATGTTGTTCGAATGGAAGTAAATACAATTGTGTACTTAATGATGGATTTTAAACACACGTTTTTTTTGTTTTTAAACAAAACAAAAAACAGTGTGTTTAAAATCCATCAAAAAAACAGTAGATTTCGGAAAAAAAAAAAAGATTTCCACCCCTAGTATGAAAGCTGTGAGGGACTGATGATTGGTGGGATTGTGTGGGATTATTAAAAACCAGGAAGTGACTTTGCATATACTCAGTTGCAGGTGAAACACTCACGGCAACATCAGAGGTGTGAAGACTCTGCTCTATTTGTGTCGTCCGTCTTTCTAACGACTCTCTGCTCCAAGTAGAACAAAGAAGCGTGGCAGGCCATTCGTTTGTTGAGAAGCTGAGAGAATGGTGTTCCGTCCTGGACGGACATGTCTCTGACGGACACCTGGGCATCTGGCAGGTCATCGGGCAAACCCGGGTCCCTCACAGGGGGCCTCCAGAGTTTGGGGTGGAAGCAGCAGTAGTAGAGGGATTTGAAGAGCAGACCCAGGAGGTAAGTGAGAGGCAGAGCGATGATGAGAGCGAGTGCATACGACTCTGTCTGGATAGGGTCTCTGTAATTCCACCATGTCACCAGCAGGAGTCCCGCGTCTGTGGTGATAAATGCGTGGTAGATGAGGCTTCTGGCTCGGGTTTGACCCTCTGCGACGTTAAACCAACTAAAGTACCAAATGAGGCCTATGGTGGCCCGATAGAGCCACTCCCCACCCGCACTGTCCATGAACTCTGTCTTCTGTCGCCACACCCACAACACAAAGACGGGCCAGAGCAGGAGAAAGTGGACGGCGATGTAGCCGGGCAGCACAGAGGAGAAGAGGGCGAGTGTCGCCACGCGGGGAGCGATGAGCAGCAGATTCCACAGGAAGTAGATCAAGGAGGAAGACCAGCCCTGCTTGGCTTTGTCCGGGAGGAAGGAGCGCAGAGAGCGGTGGTAATCCACCACCATCCACGCCATGGACGTGGTCGACGCGGCGATGCTCACAACTGTCAAAAAAAAAAACAGAAGTTACACCATCGGAAGTATATACTCACGCAACTGAGAGGAAGTGAACAAGGTCAACACACACTTGTGGTTATGTCATGATGAACTTCACAGCTATATTTGAGTCACACACTTTGATTTCCTCAAGTTTGGTTTGATCTCTACATTTTTTGAAGATTAAAGTCATAAATCTGAGAAAAAAGATTTCTGAGATTAAAGTCATAAATCTGAAATTACAGTAATAAAGATGAGAAAAAATAATTCTGAGATTAAGGTCAGAAATCTGAAATAAAGCTTTTTCTCTGAATTATTTTTTTCTCTTTGATTTGTGCCATTTTTCAGAGATTTCTGACTTTATTCTCTTACTGATTTTAATCTCAGTATAAATTTTTTCTTAGATTTTACATTTTTCAAAATTCTGTCTTTTGAGTTTAATCTCAGACGAAAAACTTCTGAGATTAAGGTCAGAAGTCTAGTATTTTGTTTCCAAAACATTTTTACATGTGGCCCTAATCCTTTATCTTTTCCTCGAGTGTAGATTTGTTAATAAAAACTTGTATCTCATGGATGATTACCACAGACTTGTGCTGCACTAAAGGAGGAACTCACACTGGACAGTCCTGGCCTTGTTGGTGCGCAGCATGACATAGATCATGAGTGTGAGCTGAGGCGCGCTCTCACAGAACGTCTCGATGAGTCGCAGCATGCTCAGGTCATGGGTAAGGTAAACCGCATACTCTGACCCTTCCGCTTTCCGCCACCACACTCTGAAGCCCTGACGTATGGCCGAGATGTGCCTGTGAGGATGAACATGTGAAAGAGGTCATGTGACGATGACTACACCGTGAGAACATGACACACACACACACACACACAAAGTCATGCAGCTTCTGACAAGAATCAAACTGACATTAGGAGTGAACAACAGCGACTTCATGAACTCATTGTTTGTGCATTTTATAAATTCAGTCCCTTCACTTAAGATCAGGTTATCACACCTGACTTGTATTCATTACAACAGCACCTGTCAAATCTGTACTGCCTACTTGACTGCAGTTTTCCCTGTGGGAATAGAACTGCCACTGCAGTTAAGACTAAAAATTATTTTATTTGCACCTTCACAATTTTGAGAATAGGCTGATTTGTATGTATTGCTGCAGGGTTGCAACCACAAATTAATTATTATTATCAATCAATCTATCCACTTTTTTTTCACAATTTTGTGAAGACATTTTAAGAACCAAAACAATACTGTAGACTGAGAAAATAAGTGACACAATCGTTGACACAGTGACACAAACATGATGGCTATTATTGATTAAGCATACTTTATATTGATCAATAAGAT
Source organism: Solea solea (assembly GCF_958295425.1). Lineage (NCBI taxonomy): Eukaryota > Metazoa > Chordata > Actinopteri > Pleuronectiformes > Soleidae > Solea > Solea solea. Next base: position 8,475,058 of record NC_081153.1, on the reverse strand, counting down.
TAAAATATACACCACAATGTCAACTGCAATTGCTCCATTACATTTATAAAAAAAAGTATTTAATGTTTGTTTGTCAGGGTATTGACCTGAAGAGGAAACCCAGCTGCAGCACATGTAACAGGCAGAAGATCTTCACTCGGTCCCCGAACAGCACGGTCCCTCCTCCGCTGTGAGAGGCATTGAACCCCGGCAGCTCTCGGTCGTACTTAAACCAGAACCAGCTGAACATCTGAACCACGACCGAAGAGAGGACCATGAGGCCGACCAGCACCGCGAACCAGAGAAAGTCCCCGCGGCAGTAAAACTCGGTGGCCACCCACACGTCCGAGCCCCAGTCCACGAGGAAAGTGCAAACCCCGACCACAGAGAAGGCGAAGTCGATCCAGGAGTATTTCGAGAAGACGGGGCCCTCCATGACGGAGCAACGTAGATCGCAGCAGCAGCAGCAGCTAGCTGACCTGTTGCTGCGAGGCTAACATTCAGCTAACACCGCGGACCGTTATTTCTCTCCCAAACTGACTCCACAGTCTGGATGAAGTTGTCTCAACTTTCATAATTTGGCAAGAGCGTCAAACGATTTTCATTAGAGCGACATTAAAATGTAGAAGTCATTATTTTCGGGCGGAAAAGTGTTTATAAATGTTAGAAAAAAAAAACAGCCCCCGCACAAGTTAGCAGCGTGTGTTCGTATGTGGAGTTGTTAGCCCCGCCCACCGCGGCTCACTGGTACAGTCCAAGGGTTAGAACCCGAATAACCATTTCTAGATTAATCGATTCGTTGTTTGGTCCAGGAAATGTCAGAAAATGTTTATCATCTTAATGATGTTTCCAAATGTGTTGTTTTGTCCAAAAACTTCAGATTCAATTATGTATTTGTTTTATTTAGCAAAGAAACCAGAAAATATATACATAGTAGCTGAAAACTCAGCCAGCTTGTTTTGATTATACCCCCCCCCCCGCCCCCCCCCCAAAAAATTGATTAGTCATTTATCAAAATGTTGTCAATTGTTAATCAATGATTTGATTAATCGTTGCAGCCTTAATTGGTCATCAATGGCCCTACTTCAAGCTCCCACAAACTAGATATAAATGGATTGATCAATTAGTCCTTTTAAATTGTAGTTAAAGGTACAGTGTGTAAAATTAAGCAATATTTAACATTCACAAAAATGTGCATGTTGCAGCTGAATGTTCCTTATTTGGACTGTAGGGGGCTGCATTACATTTTTTTTACACATTATTTAAAGACAATGCAATAACAGAAACATGTAGGTAGTTTTGCCCTTAAAAAGTCCATTGTGTAAAATTCAGGTGAAGGAATTTAATTTGGTGCTGAGTCATTTCAAAGACATAATTCTCCAACTGTGTAACAAATATTGTTCTCCCAAAAAGAGGAAATAAACAGCCCAAATATTACTCTGCTAAAATATTTTTGCTGATTTTTTATTTGCATTTTTACAGTCTGTGCATAGTGAAGTGTGCGATATATATATATATATATATATATATATATATATACATATACATATACATATATACATATATACATATATATGTATATATATATATATATGTAAATATATATATATACATATATACATATATACATATATATGTATATATATATATATATATATATATGTAAATATATATATATATATATATATATATATATATAGGATTTTTGGATTGTGTTGTATTTTACATTTTATCTGTCTGATATCTGATCCAGTGATTTTGCTAGTATCGGTCAAAATAATATTTGGACTACCATGTTTTTACAGTTTTGTTGCTAAGTGAAGGCTAAATAATTTCTCCAACACACTTGGAAAGGTAGAGTGAGTTGAGGGATGTTCAACTGCCACCTGCAACTGAATGTTGTAGACCCACGGGCAATATTATCTTAAAACTATGTATATCATGATGTTCTATGGTGATATAGCTATAACATTTGATATTTTACATAATTTCCAAATAAAGGTGTTTGATGCATAATGATATGCAATTCTCACCAGAAATCATTTATGATGCAACATGAATCTATAAAAACAAACATTTTAAGTGGTGGGCCACAAAAAATCGACTTCAGAGCCGCGAGTTTGAAACCTGTGTAGTGTAAATAAACCACGCCCCTTATGGTTGCGACCTATTGTGTGAGAGGAGCGCGTGTATGTGTGTCCCCGCCGCCTCGCGCCTCCTTCTCCATCTGTGTGTGTGTGGGGGTTCCCGTTAGCTTCTGCTCACGCTTCGGTAGCACACAGAAGCTAACAAAATGTCGCGAGTATACATCGGAAGGCTGAGCTACAGGGCCAGAGAAAAGGACGTGGAGAGATTCTTCAAGGGTTACGGCAAGATTCTGGAGGTCGACCTGAAAAATGGGTAACGTTCAAGCTCTTACACTGTTTATTATTCCGGATTTCTTCTTCTGCTCGTAGCTAACGTCGACCACGGGCCTAGCGCGAGGCCTTGTCGGTCGCAGCGTGTCTGGTTAGCTAATGCTACATTGCACTGACCACGACCGTCGAATAAACGGTGGCTACACATTTTATAAAATAATTATTTCACTCGATTGCTCACTTTACTATTTCAAATGAACGGCTCTTGTATTTGGCGGGCTTTGTTGTAGCGTCGCTTTCCCCCGGAAACGGTTGAAGCTAACGTTAGCATACGTTAGACGTGGCAATGTCACGGGCGATCGTTTCAGTTGCGAGTAAATCGTTTTCCCATTTATGTTTAATCCCACTCATGTTCAGACACTTCAGCTTTTACTATGCTTGTTAATGCTTTGTCATAGCATCTATCTTGTACCATCTACTATGTACGTTTCTTACAGCTTTCCATCCCACCACCTTAATCACACGCATATTTAACGAGAGACGGACATTTACTAATTTGGATACACTATTGGTACTAAAACAAATTGGCACGTCAACGTGGAAATTATATAACGAGTTGATTTAAAGTAGATATAAAATATGGTGTTGTGTGTGTTTGTCTATAATTCATTTTAAAATCCGATTAAAACAGATCGTGCATGGCTTTGTATGTGAGAACGTGCGTTTTGAATGTGACACATAACCTATCGAATATGAACCTTCGTGCTAAATTAAGATCCAGATTTACGATCGTTGAAATTGAAACTATCCCACGCAACAGCTCAATCTGAAAAGCCTCCGATTCAGCAGAACATGGCGTTCCCTAATATTGCTCATAAAAAAAATCATAAAAATAGACATTGGGCTTTTATTTGAAGTGTAGTTTTCTAAACCAAGCTGCAATTCAGTGGCTGCCATAGATTTATAACTAGGGCTGCAACTATTTTTTTTCACAATCCATTAATTGGTTGATCAATTTCTCCATTAATTGAGTATAATGTTGGGAAATGTTGATCAGTGTTTAACAAACGTGGAAATTATGTTCTCAAGTGTGTGTTCACAACCCAACATTATTCAGTTTGTATGATTTATTTGATGGAAAAATATTTATTCAATCGGATGACTCAATTATCAAGGTAGTTAAATAGTAATTGTTTCACAATCCTTGGCCATTTGCATTGCCAGCAATGTGTTGACACCTGTACATAAACATGATTTGATTGAGATGATTGTTGGTTATTTTCTTGATATATCGGCTAATTGTGTGGTCTGTAAAATGTCAGTAAATGTTTACCAAAATGTTACCAAACCCTGAAATGACATTCCCAAATAAATTATTCAGTTTTAATGAGCAAAGAAACAAGAACATATTGACATGGAAGAAGCTAAAAAAAAATGAGAACTTGTTTAATTTATTGAAAAACACACAAATTGATTATTATAGTAATCGATTCATTGCATAGTCGTTACAACCCTAATGTGTACATGCTGAAATGTTATTGCATGTTAAATTGTATTCTGAACAACAAAACAAAATTCAGTAAATCAATGCATTTTTTTTAAACCAAGGGTTAAAATAAGTCGTCTTCTCCTCTCCAGGTATGGGTTCGTTGAGTTTGATGATCCCCGTGATGCAGATGACGCCGTGTACGACCTGAACGGCAAAGAGCTATGTGGAGAGCGGGTCATCGTGGAGCACACTAAAGGACCCCGCCGTGATGGAGGCTATGGTGGTGGTGGTGGTGGGGGTGGAGGAGGAGGAGGAGGAGGTGGCGGAGGAGGAGGAGGAGGAGGCGGCGGCGGCGGCGGAGGAGGTGGTGGAAGGAGTAAGTGTCCACAAGAGAACTGTTTGTATTTCACTTCAATTATGTCTTTGATAAGAACATTTTTATTCATTACAGGGAAACATTGATCTAAATTTCGAAGGGGCAAAAAAATTAAAGCTCGTCCTTGGTGGCTGATGTGCATTTAATATACATGTATGTACATACACATTCAAGTGTTTTATAACAGGAATTTAGGGTAGGAGGAATCAAGGAAGCCGATGCTTTATTCAGGACTTATTTTTCGAGTACTTTCAACTGTGACATACATATACCAGTTTTTCTAATGGATCTGAAAACACTCTCACTCATTCTCACCTTCGCACTCCTAGTCTTAAAGTTCTGCCCATCCAGGTTTTCGATTACCTGTTTAACAAACAGGTGTGTCTAAGTTTCAGGACCGTTCACTGCACAGAAGCAGTTTCGTTCCATATTGTCTTGCAAATACGAGGAGCAGACCGTGAATGTGTCATTGTCATGGCACTTGGGGTAGTTCTTTTTTCTTAGCTACGTCCATAAAACAGTGATTTTTCAACCTGTGTCCAGATGAGTGTTTAAGCTTCCAGTCAACTCCCTGAAACTAAAACTGAAAGTATGTGTGAACAAAGCTTTTTCTTCACATCTGATTTTCAGCATTTCCAAACTCCTCAATTTCTGCCTTTCCCGATAATGGCCTTATCCACAGAGAAACACAATTCTTCTTTTTGAAGTATTTGTTTTTGATGATGCTTGAATGATGTCTCTCTGCACATGAAGCTCCCCAAAAATACTAAACGCTGTACTATAGTGTGTGTGCCAGGCCTGTGTGGCACTGTATTGTGCCATGGAAATGCACCACAAACAGAAGGCCAAGTAGTACTTAAAAGGCATAAAACTAGCGGGGTTAAGAATTTTTGAGATTTAAAAAAAACCAAAGAGAGGGTAGTATGATGGACGTAGCCTAAAAGAACAGTGGGAGCAGAAGTAAAGAGTCTTTATGAGCATACAGTATGACCTTATTGCACGAGAGCCACCAATGACTTGAACTATTTCCATGTGTTGTGAATATGTGATGGGGAAATGGCAAAATTATAATTGTTTTTAATTTAAATATTGTAAAATTAAAAAAAAATTGTCAAATATCCTGTGATCTATTGATGTCTTATATTCCATTTTTTTATTTTATTTAAAATGACTGTCAATTTAAAGGTAAAGATTTAACAAAGAACCTCAATGTTTTAATTGAAAGAGTCCTTTGCTGACTGCCTGCCCCTATTGCTGGCCATGGTGTCCCCCCTTTCCAAGAGTGTGGTTTGACCATTCTGGGCCCCTGGGCAGACCAAAAAAGGGAGCCATTGTGAATGAAGACCGCTTTTCCCATTAGGCCCAGGCCGGGTGGTGAGGATGCCATGGGGTTAGGAAGAGATGTGGGTTCAGCCTGAAAACAGAACATGTTTTGTAACAGTGAAATGTTTTTTTTTTCTTTGTTTTTTATAAATATTAAAAAGTAGCATAGAATCTTGATTTAGTTCACCGGAAGTACTTCCTCGATCAGTTATGATTTTTAAAATTTTTCATTTTCTTATTTAGTCAAGCTTTTACAAAAAAAATAATGAGCTAAATTTGTGTCATAGGCTTATAAATCGAGCTAAATAGGATTTATTTTCCTTAATTTTTTTTTTACCCTTTCCCCTTCTTTGTATATATTTTGTAGCATGTAGCTTGGAGATTAGATTGACTGCATCCTCTCAGTTTCTGCCTGGTTCTCATTTCTCCTTTTCTTTCCTTGTTGCCTTGAAAGGTGGATATGGACGCTGGGGACGGGACAGATACGGTCCACCTATAAGGACAGATTATCGGCTCATTGTTGAGAATCTTTCCAGCCGCTGTAGCTGGCAGGACTTGAAGGTATGAGCGACGTCTACCGTTGACAGAAAGGTCACATACATATATACACACACAACTGAGAGGAAACACATTGAGAAGTTTATACTCCATCAGCTTTTAGAATGAAATATTTTAAACCTAATGGAAGTCAGAAAGACACAAAATGGTTCTCGACACTATAATGGCTAGCCTTTAGCCAAAGTTGTAACATAATAGGTTAAATAGGAAATACCTATCATTAATAAGCAAAAGGGTTTATCACCAGCCTCCTAGTGATGTGGAGTTTATGGTAATGATTCCTTACTACTACTTTGAGACAAATTTAAAATTAACTATACAGGGAAATGCACAGACTGACTTTATTTTAGCCAGATTTAATGTTCCTGGTTGATATTTTGGTAACAGTTTACTCACGTTTGGGTTTTTTTGTCTGTGAAGGACTACATGAGGCAGGCGGGGGAGGTTACGTATGCCGACACCCACAAGGGCCGGAGGAACGAGGGAGTGATAGAGTTCAGGCTGTACTCCGACATGAAGAGGGCGCTGGAGAAGCTGGACGGCACCGAGGTGAACGGCAGGAAAATCAGACTGGTTGAGGACCGCGCCGGAGCCCGCCGCCGCCGCTCGTACTCCCGCAGTCGCAGCCGTTCCAGGTGAGACAGGGTTACTTGTATATGTGACTTTGAAACTTATCTTTGTTATATAACATATATATATCAATCTCCTCGTATTACATTTTGGGGTCATCACAGTCTTACCTCTGTGATGTTTTCCTGGTTCAAAAGACTGTTGCAATACATTTAGTCAAATATTACATTTCAATTACATGTAAGTGGAATTGACAAAAGTATACCGGAAAACTGGGTTATCAACTTGTTAAAGAGAAGAATTTGACAATTTCAATGAGCCTCGTGAAGCAATAACGTACATTAAAACTGTAATGGTTCCTGTCAGGTCTCGGTCCAGGAGCAGGAGATCTCGCAAGAGCCGCAGCCGCAGTGAGAGCAGCAGTCGTAGTCGCTCCCGCTCCAGGTAAGAAATCACATAAAATGAGCAGTAGTGGGCTATCTCTATGTTGAAAAATTTGGTTAATAATAATAATAATAATAATGTGTTGCCAACAGGGCGGCGTCTCGCTCCCGCAGCAGATCTCATAGCAAGAAGAACAAGGGCAAGGGCAAGAAGGAGGAAGAGGAGCGCAGCAACGGGGCTCAGAAGAGCAAGGACAGCAGGAGCCGCAGCCCCAAGAGCAAAAAGATCAAGAAAGAAGGGAAGAAGAGCAAGAAGGACGACTCCCAGTCCAGATCCCGCTCTCGATCCAGGTCTCGCTCTAGGTCGGGAATCAAAGATCGCTCCAGGAAATCTGGCTCAAAGGGCCGTGAGCAGCCCAAGAGCGAAGATGAGGGCGGTGAACCCGAGAGGGGCTCTCGCTCCCGGTCCCGCAGCCCCATCGAGTCCAAATCCAGAGCCAGGTCTAAATCCAAGTCCAAATCCAAGTCCCGTTCTCCCTCACCTGCCAAAGCCCGCTCCCGCTCCCGGTCCGCCTCACGTTCAGAGTCCCGCTCCAAATCTCGCTCCCCGTCTCGTTCCCGTTCCCGCTCTTAGTTCATGTTTTGGACAGTTTGTCTTGAGCCCAGTGTCTCCTCCCCTCGTCCTTCGTCCACATTCCCCACAACCCTCAACACTAGCCCGCCTCCTGTTTTTGATAAATAGCAGTAGAATACCAGACACTCGGCCGATGTCTTTTATGCACATGCTTCTCCATTTCATTTGACTCTTGACGCAGCAGATTTTTTGTCATTAGACTCGTCTCGTATGGAGGTGTTAATGAAATAACAGGGTGCAAATCTCAGTTTTATAAGTTTCAATGATGATGTGGTGTGTGTTGTAGCCCCCTTTTTTAATCACATGTATTAGCAAACTGTTTATTTGTCAATATGCTTGGTGGGAATATGATCCAAATCTCGCCGTTAGTGAAACCCTTGTATCGTTTTATTTCAGATTAAAAATTGCCTGTTCTGGATTAGTGACGCTCCCCTCTTTCTTTCCATTTAATTTAAATGTTTAGTGCTTGTGTTAGCCCTTTTTAGAATGCTAAATCAATGGGACTTTTGACAGGTTGAGCTGGAAAAGCACAGGGTGATTTGGATAGATTTATTCTGATTATCAACAGCATAGTACAGATGTCCTGTTGAACTGCTGAATTTAACTTTTCTTAAAGTGACTTGTTACACAAGTCTGAGCTAATCTTAAACCCATTTACTATCAGAAAATACAGAGGAAGATCGCAGGTTGAGTATCGGAGTTAAATCTAAAAATTACAGCAGTCACATTACTGTCAAAATGTCAGAGAACCCAGGCATTGTGTATTATAGTATGCTGTCAGAAAAGGTCCTACTTTTTGTATTTTGTTCAGTCACATGAAGGTCATACTAAAGTAGGTCGTCCAAAATCACTCAAAAAAGTCATACTATTGTATGTCATCCAAAATGACACCAAAAGGTCATACTATAGTATGTTGTCCAAAATCACCCAAGAAAGTCATACTATAATGTCGTCCAAAATCACTCAAAAAAGTCATACTATAGTATGTCGTCCAAAATCACTCAAAAAAGTCATACTATAGTATGTCATCCTAAATCACTCAAAAATGTCATACTATAGTATGTCGTCCAAAACCACTCAGGAAAGTCATACTATAGTATGTCGTCCAAAATCACTCAAAAAAGTCATACTATAGTATGTCGTCCAAAATCACCCAAAAAAGTCATAGTATGTTGTCAAAAATCACTCAAAAAGGTCATAGTATGTCGTCAAAATCACCCAAAAAAGTCATAGTATGTTGTCAAAAATCACCCCAAAAAGTCATACTATAGTATGTCATCCTAAATCACTAAAAAAAGTCATACTAAAGTATGTCGTCCAAAACCACTCAGGAAAGTCATACTATAGTATGTCGTCAAAAATCACTCCGAAAAGTCATACTATAGTATGTCGTCCTAAATCACTCAAATAAGTCATACTATAGTATGTCGTCGGAAATCACTCAAAAAAGTCATACTATAGTATGTCGTTGAAAATCAATCAAAAAAGTCATACTATACTATTTTGTCAAAAATCACCCAATAAAGTCACACTATAGTATGTCGTCCAAAATCAATCAAGAAAGTCATAGTATGTTGTCAAAAAAGTCAAAGTATGTTGTCAAAAATCACCCAATAAAGTCACACTATAGTATGTCGTCCAAAATCACTCAAAAAAGTCATAGTATGTTGTCAAAAAAGTCAAAGTATGTTGTCAAAAATCACTCAAAAAGGTCATAGTAGGTCGTCAAAAATCACCCAAAAAAGTCATACTATAGTATGTCGTCCAAAATCACTCAAAAAAGTCATACTATAGTATGTCGTCCTAAATCACTCAAAAATGTCGTACTATAGTATGTCGTCCAAAACCACTCAGGAAAGTCATACTATAGTATGTCGTCCAAAATCACTCCGAAAAGTCATACTATATAGTATGTCGTCCAAAACCACTCAGGGAAGTCATACTATAGTATGTCGTCCAAAACCACTCAGGGAAGTCATACTATAGTATGTCGTCCAAAATCACTCAAAAAAGTCATACTATAGTATGTCGTCCAAAATCACCCAAAAAAGTCATACTATAGTATGTCGTCCAAAATCACTCAAAAAAGTCATAGTATGTTGTCAAAAAAGTCAAAGTATGTTGTCAAAAATCACTCAAAAAGGTCATAGTATGTCGTCAAATATCACCCAAAAAAGTCATAGTATGTCTACAAATATCACCCAAAAAAGTCTTACTATAGTATGTCGTCCTAAATCACTCAAAAAAGTCATACTAAAGTATGTCGTCCAAAACCACTCAGGAAAGTCATACTATAGTATGTCGTCCAAAATCACTCCGAAAAGTCATACTATATAGTATGTCGTCCTAAATCACTCAAATAAGTCATACTATAGTATGTTGTCCAAAATCACTCCGAAAAGTCATACTATATAGTATGTCGTCCAAAATTAGTCAAAAAAGTCATACTATAGTATGTCGTCCTAAATCACTCAAAAAAGTCATACTATAGTATGTCGTCCTAAATCACTCAAAAAAGTCATACTATAGTATGTCGTCCTAAATCACTCAAAAATGTCATACTATAGTATGTCGTCCAAAACCACTCAGGAAAGTCATACTATAGTATGTCGTCCAAAATCACTCAAAAAAGTCATACTATAGTATGTCGTCCAAAATCACCCAAAAAAGTCATAGTATGTTGTCAAAAATCACTCAAAAAGGTCATAGTATGTTGTCAAAATCACCCAAAAAAGTCATAGTATGTTGTCAAAAATCACCCCAAAAAGTCATACTATAGTATGTCATCCTAAATCACTAAAAAAAGTCATACTAAAGTATGTCGTCCAAAACCACTCAGGAAAGTCATACTATAGTATGTCGTCCTAAATCACTCAAATAAGTCATACTATAGTATGTCGTCGGAAATCACTCAAAAAAGTCATACTATAGTATGTCGTTGAAAATCAATCAAAAAAGTCATACTATACTATTTTGTCAAAAATCACCCAATAAAGTCACACTATAGTATGTCGTCCAAAATCACTCAAAAAAGTCATAGTATGTTGTCAAAAATCACTCAAAAAGGTCATAGTATGTCGTCAAAAATCACCCAAAAAAGTCATACTATAGTATGTCGTCCAAAATCACTCAAAAAAGTCATACTATAGTATGTCGTCATAAATCACTCAAAAATGTCATACTATAGTATGTCGTCCAAAACCACTCAGGAAAGTCATACTATAGTATGTCGTCCAAAATCACTCCGAAAAGTCATACTATATAGTATGTCGTCCAAAACCACTCAGGGAAGTCATACTATAGTATGTCGTCCAAAATCACTCAAAAAAGTCATACTATAGTATGTCGTCCAAAATCGCTCAAAAAAGTCATAGTATGTTGTCAAAAAAGTCAAAGTATGTTGTCAAAAATCACTCAAAAAGGTCATAGTATGTCGTCAAATATCACCCAAAAAAGTCATAGTATGTCTACAAATATCACCCAAAAAAGTGTTACTATAGTATGTCGTCCTAAATCACTCAAAAAAGTCATACTAAAGTATGTCGTCCAAAACCACTCAGGAAAGTCATACTATAGTATGTCGTCCAAAATCACTCCGAAAAGTCATACTATATAGTATGTCGTCCTAAATCACTCAAATAAGTCATACTATAGTATGTCGTCCTAAATCACCCAAAAAAGTCATACTATAGTATGTCGTCCAAAATCACTCCGAAAAGTCATACTATATAGTATGTCGTCAAAAATCACCCAAAAAAGTCATACTATAGTATGTCGTCCTAAATCACTCAAAAAAGTCATACTATAGTATGTCGTCCTAAATCACTCAAAAAAGTCATACTATAGTATGTCGTCCTAAATCACTCAAAAAAGTCATACTATAGTATGTCGTTGAAAATCACTCAAAAAAGTCATACTATAGTATGTTGTCAAAAATCACTCAAAAAGTCATACTATATAGTATGTTGTCAAAAAGCTCTCGAAAAAGTCATACTATAGTATGTCGTCCAAAATCGCTCAAAAAAGTCATACTATATAGTATGTCGTCAAAAATCACCCAAAAAAGTCATACTATAGTATGTCGTCCTAAATCACCCAAAAAAGTCATACTATAGTATGTCGTCCAAAATCGCTCAAAAAAGTCATACTATATAGTATTTTGTCAAAAATCACTCAAAAAAGTCATACTATAGTATGTCGTCCTAAATCACTCAAAAAAGTCATACTACAGTATGTCGTCCTAAATCACCCAAAAAAGTCATACTATATAGTATTTTGTCAAAAATCACTCAAAAAAGTCATACTATAGTATGTCGTCCAAAATCACTCAGGAAAGTCATACTATATAGTATGTCGTCCTAAATCACTCAAAAAAGTCATACTACAGTATGTCGTCCTAAATCACCCAAAAAAGTCATACTATATAGTATTTTGTCAAAAATCACTCAAAAAAGTCATACTATAGTATGTCGTCCTGAATCACTCAAAAAGTCATACTATAGTATGTTGTCCAAAACCACTCAGGAAAGTCATACTATAGTATGTCGTCCAAAATCACTCAAAAAAGTCATACTATATAGTATGTCGTCAAAAATCACCCAAAAAAGTCATACTATAGTATGTCGTCCAAAATCACTCAAAAAAGTCATACTATAGTATTTTGTCAAAAATCACTCAAAAAAGTCATACTATAGTATGTCGTCCAAAATCACTCAAAAAAGTCATACTATAGTATGTCGTCCAAAATCACTCAAAAAAGTCATACTATATAGTATGTCGTCAAAAATGATCCAAAAAAGTCATACTATAGTATGTCGTCCTGAATCACTAAAAAAAGTCATACTATAGTTTGTCGTCCAAAACCACTCAGGAAAGTCATACTATAGTATGTCGTCCTGAATCACTCAAAAAAGTCATACTATAGTTTGTCGTCCAAAACCACTCAGGAAAGTCATACTATAGTATGTCGTCCAAAATCACTCCGAAAAGTCATACTATATAGTATGTCGTCCAAAACCACTCAGGGAAGTCATACTATAGTATGTCGTCCAAAATCACTCAAAAAAGTCATACTATAGTATGTCGTCCAAAATCGCTCAAAAAAGTCATAGTATGTTGTCAAAAAAGTCAAAGTATGTTGTCAAAAATCACTCAAAAAGGTCATAGTATGTCGTCAAATATCACCCAAAAAAGTCATAGTATGTCTACAAATATCACCCAAAAAAGTGTTACTATAGTATGTCGTCCTAAATCACTCAAAAAAGTCATACTAAAGTATGTCGTCCAAAACCACTCAGGAAAGTCATACTATAGTATGTCGTCCAAAATCACTCCGAAAAGTCATACTATATAGTATGTTGTCCTAAATCACTCAAATAAGTCATACTATAGTATGTCGTCCTAAATCACCCAAAAAAGTCATACTATAGTATGTCGTCCAAAATCACTCCGAAAAGTCATACTATATAGTATGTCGTCAAAAATCACCCAAAAAAGTCATACTATAGTATGTCGTCCTAAATCACTCAAAAAAGTCATACTATAGTATGTCGTCCTAAATCACTCAAAAAAGTCATACTATAGTATGTCGTCCTAAATCACTCAAAAAAGTCATACTATAGTATGTCGTTGAAAATCACTCAAAAAAGTCATACTATAGTATGTTGTCAAAAATCACTCAAAAAGTCATACTATATAGTATGTTGTCAAAAAGCTCTCGAAAAAGTCATACTATAGTATGTCGTCCAAAATCGCTCAAAAAAGTCATACTATATAGTATGTCGTCAAAAATCACCCAAAAAAGTCATACTATAGTATGTCGTCCTAAATCACCCAAAAAAGTCATACTATAGTATGTCGTCCAAAATCGCTCAAAAAAGTCATACTATATAGTATTTTGTCAAAAATCACTCAAAAAAGTCATACTATAGTATGTCGTCCTAAATCACTCAAAAAAGTCATACTACAGTATGTCGTCCTAAATCACCCAAAAAAGTCATACTATATAGTATGTCGTCAAAAATCACCCAAAAAAGTCATACTATAGTATGTCGTCCTAAATCACCCAAAAAAGTCATACTATAGTATGTCGTCCAAAATCGCTCAAAAAAGTCATACTATATAGTATTTTGTCAAAAATCACTCAAAAAAGTCATACTATAGTATGTCGTCCTAAATCACTCAAAAAAGTCATACTACAGTATGTCGTCCTAAATCACCCAAAAAAGTCATACTATATAGTATTTTGTCAAAAATCACTCAAAAAAGTCATACTATAGTATGTCGTCCAAAATCACTCAGGAAAGTCATACTATATAGTATGTCGTCCTAAATCACTCAAAAAAGTCATACTACAGTATGTCGTCCTAAATCACCCAAAAAAGTCATACTATATAGTATTTTGTCAAAAATCACTCAAAAAAGTCATACTATAGTATGTCGTCCTGAATCACTCAAAAAGTCATACTATAGTATGTTGTCCAAAACCACTCAGGAAAGTCATACTATAGTATGTCGTCCAAAATCACTCAAAAAAGTCATACTATATAGTATGTCGTCAAAAATCACCCAAAAAAGTCATACTATAGTATGTCGTCCAAAATCACTCAAAAAAGTCATACTATAGTATTTTGTCAAAAATCACTCAAAAAAGTCATACTATAGTATGTCGTCCAAAATCACTCAAAAAAGTCATACTATAGTATGTCGTCCAAAATCACTCAAAAAAGTCATACTATATAGTATGTCGTCAAAAATGATCCAAAAAAGTCATACTATAGTATGTCGTCCTGAATCACTAAAAAAAGTCATACTATAGTTTGTCGTCCAAAACCACTCAGGAAAGTCATACTATAGTATGTCGTCCTGAATCACTCAAAAAAGTCATACTATAGTTTGTCGTCCAAAACCACTCAGGAAAGTCATACTATAGTATGTCGTCCAAAACCACTCAAAAAAGTCATACTATATAGTATGTTGTCAAAAATCACTCAAAAAAGTCTGAGTCACTTGACTATTGATTCCCGGTTTCTAAAGTTACTGATAATGTTGATGAACACATGACTTAGAGTTGTAGATTGAGTGAAAGAATCTTGAGTTATAAAAGTACTTTTAACACATTGTTAAGTTTCCTAAATGCTGATGCACCGAAAATTTGGCGACCGAAACATAACGGTGGAAAAGGCCAGAAATGGCCAAAAAACTAATTTTCAGCTTTTGGCCAAAAGACCTCTCACCGAAACAGGATGTTGTGATGACACATGCAAAATCTGTGGCCAGTACTCGCCTATCTACTCCTGTCTCTCCAAGATCAGTTCGGAACACCAATAAAACGGTTCCAACAATCATGAGTCTGAAGGTTTTCTGGCCTGACTTTAATATTTAATGATCATTACACTAATATAAAAACAATAATTGTGAGCTTTATTTGTAAACTTCGATTAATGTGCACTGCAACTGTTTTTGTAAAATTATCCTAAAAGTACTTTTTTGGCACCAGCATTTGTAGACAACAAAACTGTCATAGACATTAAAATGTGTTTACCTGTTATTACGTACAAGTTTGATGACGTCAAATAAACATCCGATACTCAGTTAAAATGCATTACAAATATACTAAATACAACATTGTAAAAATACCATGAATCAAAACATTTTATATTAAATGCTTTATTTATCTATTTTTATTGATATACAGCAATCAATGTTCCATGTGCATTTAGGACAAAAACAACATAAAAACCAAATAAAAAAAATAAATAAAGAAATAAAAAAACATAACAAGAACATGAACATGTAGGGAGTAAGATATAATTGCCAGTAATACGCATTATGTATTATCTAAGGTTAGCAGAGTCAAAGTCCGGCCTGTGTGGTATTATATAATCCACCCATTTCCTCCAATGTGAAACAAACCGGTCCCTCTTGTAATTCACATCTTCTGTCATTTTCTCCATCCTGTAAATCTCCATTGTGATGTCCATCCACTTATTTAAAGTCAGAACACCAACAAAGTACTACACAGATATTTCTCTCTTTGTCCATCCTTGAGCATCCAAAAATAATAAAACTGCCTTCCAAAAATCTTGTATATTGTAGTATGCATTCCCTTCCAATACGTTTTAATAACATGACAGAGTTACAGTCATAGTCGAATTTTTGTTAAGGTGTAATAAAATATCTTATCAGGCTTTTCCAACCAAAGTCCCTCCAGTTCTCTGAGACGCTACATTTCCACTAATACGCCCTCTGGTATATCTATTCCTCCTTCCATTTCCAATTTTGTTTTAATGTATAAGGGTCGAGTGTGTTTTCATGTTTATAAGCCCTTTACACAGGCCTGAGATAATACCTCTGTCTTTGTTTTAGCTATAAGCTAACCAGGTCTTACATTAATGATGCCCCTCGTTCACAGGGCCAAGAGGCATTATGGTAACACTACTGCGTATGCTCTATGGGCCGCATGACCCGGAAATAAACCCAGAAGTCAGAAACTTTTGCGGCCTATGTGCTGGGTGAGCAGCTCCATAGAAATTAACGTAGCCAAAGGGGCGGAGCTCGATCCAGTTCCATGCTTCTCCCTCGTTTATCTCAGCGCTGGCTGTGAATGCATGCGCAGTGTGTGAAATCAATGAATCTTCTGCTCAGTACACAAAGCCTGGGTCCCCTGTGGCGTATTTTGACAGTTATGCGACAACTGTAGATTCATATTCACAATAAAAAAGCCACAATCGTAAAATTGCACTTCGCATGTGTATTTATTTGCTTGTAACTTTTTGAATTGTATTACCATGGTTGTCAATTCGTATTCATGTTGAATAAATCCAAACCGAGTATGTGTGAAGTTATCTCACCCCATACAAATGTATCATCTTTGCTCCCCATGCTTCTATTTCAGCCTCAGAGAAACTGTCCTCTCTTCCTGTTGTGCAATCCAGCCCTCGTCTGTCTGAAGACGCGCAGGTCGCAACATCAGTCGTCATCCTCTTCGGAGGAAGAGCGCGTCGTCCCGCCACCGTCGTCGCGGTAACACCGGGCCATGATGCGCAGCTGCTCCAGGGCCTCCTCGTAGTCGGCTATTTCGGGCCCCTGGGACAGGAAGCTGGGGGCCACGCGGCGGAGGTCGAACGCACTGACGCCACCGTGCAGCTCTGACAGCCATGAGCCGAGCGCTGGGCCCGACTGGAGGGACGTCATGACGGGGACGGACGAAACCACAGAGGCTTGAGACACAGAGAGAAGAAGAGTTCAAAGGTACATTATGGAATAAGTTAACCGTACAGTCAGTTTAGTAACAATTCTAATATAAATGTATGTATTTGTACAAGAAGTATAGCCTCATTTACACCATGTGGTTCAGTTTGAAGCAATAAAGCTAATCTGGATTACACTTACTTCAATGTAGTTGTCAAACTAGTAATTCTTAAATGTAGATTAAGTGTACATCACACTAAATGTAAACATTATAAAAGCTGTTCTTTCCCTGAAAAATATGGTGTTTTAAAACTGCATACATGTAAATCCCATATTTTCTGGATGTATCCCAATAATTGTGATTTATAAATAATTAAACTGTTATCTTCATTAAAGCATTGCTAAAACAATAAATCTATGGCCTAAGACCTATGTCACAGGGTTGTATTTCTGATCATATCCACCCCAATCTTTCTTTAATAAAATAAAGGTATAAATGTACTCACAGGAAGGTAAAGGAGGCTGATTCTGCAGGAAACCTTGAGGATTGATGGACGGACTGAAAATCTGAGGGAAAGGTGGCGTCAGTCTACTGGGAGTGGACACCAGCTGCAGAGCACTGTAACAAGAGAGAGTGGCAGTGAGATTATTTCCCCCCCTGTTGAAACAAGAGTTTAAAGTATTTTCTTCCAGTGTCGGGTCTCACAGAGGAGAAGAAGGGTAGAAAGATTGGATGTATGACGACAGGACATCTTCCCCGCTGTAGAGACTGTGCAGGGGAGTGGGAGGTTTAGTCCCTGGAGTCAAAGAGCTGTGGGGAAGAAAATCACAGTTTTAGCAACACATTAGAACAGACCTGGGCATGTCAGTCATAAACACAGATGAACAAGTATTTAACTGTGTTACTTTTATTTTGAAAAGCCTCACGTATGGATGCACGTATATGCGTCTGTCCACATAGCGACAGGTGACGCTAGCCAGTTACCCCTGGCCCCCTAAAAATGACGGTCACTCGTATGTAAACTCATCCAGTGTGATTACAGCATTAGTGTGTGTGTGTGTGTGTGTGTGTGTGTGTGTGCGTAAGCGGGGTTGTGTTAGACAATATATTCACTGCACTACACCACAGTAGTATAGTATAATAGTATTCATTATATAGTATAGTGTAGTAATTTGATATTTTCAAAAGAGTTGGTTAGTAATTGTGTTTATTGTGTGTTTGCTGCCCAATTTACACCAAAACAATACAATTTACTGCTTTTTTTTTTTTTTAGATACGAGATAAAATTTTATTAAAATTAATTCAAATTTGGCCCGGTCCTCAACAATATGTGGCCCCTTGGGAAAAATAATTGCCCACCCCTGCATTAGAAGGTGATTTGATTTATTTATTAAAATGTAAATACTAAAAGAACCTGTCCATGTTTTCTTAATTAACAATTCGGGGAAACCTCCGATCAGAGGGCATGTTCTAACCTGATGAGTCTCTGTCCTTCGTAGCCTCTGAGCATCGTCCACTGTCCGTAGCATCGACCATCGCCTAGTTCAGAGCAGGCGGACAGAGGTTTCCACGGCAGAGCGTCTGAGCAGGCACTCAGAGCGTTGGGCAGAGTGCTGCCGTGTGTCATGGGAAAGGGGACCGCGCCGTACGCAGCCACCACCTATAAAAGATGCACAATCAATACCAGTGGACGGGTAAAATAAATAGGTTTTTTAACTGTACGCGATGGCGATTTTGGATCAAAAGCAGCAATAAAAAAAGTCACCTTTCTGCCCGAAACTGCCAGCGTTTCGGCCATCTGCCACATGGGGACACTGTTGTTTCTCAGCCTGTAAGGCACAGTGAGAGCGTCCAAGGCCAGAGCCAAGACGGCGCTGGAGTGAAACCACAGTGACGACTGGAGGAGTGAGAAAAAACAGCGAGACACAGATGTCTTTAGACAGAAACACTATTACACATGTTACTTCTGTATACAAGTATAATTTAACAGGGACTCTCAGTCTTACAATGTCATTAATCCTATTCATAGGAGGTGAGATAGATAACTTAATTTTGTTTTAATTAATCATGATTGTATTTCTCCAAATCAATGAAGTAAAATGTCAAAATCGGGGGTTAAAAGTATAAAACATATGGGAGAAACTGATTATACTACCCATGAGTATTTTTGTATGATTTCTGTCAAATAAAAACCATTAGAAAAAGCCTTAAAAACATACTTTATGCAAGGGCCATGCTTTACAGAGGCCGCCATGTTTCAGCCTGAAGGAGCTAAAACAAAACATTTTTAAAAGATTTATATTTAGATTTGGGTCACATCTTTACAAAGTGGGACCTCATAAGGAAAGTTTGGGAAACACAGATTTGAACAACTTGTTCCTCGACCTATAGTTCTGCCCCCCTCTCTTGCAGTAACCTAACCCTAATTTATAATTTTATTTTGCTGACTTTCAGTGAGGCTCTGTGTGATTTGGACAACTTGAAGTCCAGGTGGATACTATTGTTAATTTCTGAAGTTAAGCAAATTGTTTCTAAATGACTTAAACCTAATAATCACCTTATACTTCATAAAAGAAAAAAAATAAATAAAAAGGGACTCTGGTGTTGATTTTACAGTAAGAAATTAAGACTCACGTCATAATTGAGGTGAGGGAAAGTCGTGGGGGACGAGGGTCGTCTCCCGAGTCCACCACGAAGAGTCAGAGGACAGAAGAAGGAGCTGTGATTGGCTAGGTGGGCCGTCGCTAACGTGCAGTTCAGCAGGTGATACAAGTCCTTCACTGGAGTCTGATGGAGTAAAAAATGAAAATATGATTACAAAAATGATTTTTTTTTTTAAAACACAAGAGTCTGGACACTGAGTTGACTGACTCACCGAGTCTGGGTGACTGACAGGTGCTAAACCCCAGGTGAGGATTCCTCTTCCACCATACGAGTCCTGTAGCATCTCTGTGACCTTTGACCCCAGGCCGGCGAAGCCATCGGCCATATCACACAACACCTGGAAACCCTGAGAGGAGATGATCATGATGATTAACGTATTGTTGTGTATGTGAGTCGTGCAAATTGGAATTTGGAGTTTGTCTTTCTCACACACACACACACAGAAATAGAAACAAGGAAACTATGAGTATTTAAAACATTGTTTGAGACAAACAAATCATTTTTTTGTTGGCACAGAACCATTAAATCAAAAGAATATGTATACATTTATCTACCTGAAGATAATCACACTCTTCGATGAAGAAGTGCAGTCTGTCCTCAAGGTTCTCGAGCAGCGCCCCCTGCAGGAGAGACTCTCCCTGACCAAACGCCTCAAGCCGATGAGCCTCCCTGCACACACACAAAGATTATACAAAAATGGATTTGCTAATATTAATGTTGTTTTTGTTGTGTAAAGCCTGACATCTGCTGGAGAAGAGCAGGTACTACTGAGCACGTTTCCCTACCCGTCATGGTTGTACTGGTGGATGACAGAGATGGTGCGAGGGTGAAGGTGGATCCTGAGGAAATCGGACCACACCTTCACGTTGCCCTCCAGTCTGTAGTGCTTCTGCACTTTAGCCAGGTGACTGTTGACCGTGTCCACACTCACTGAACTTGCTGTGGGGGAGTATTTTTCACACTGGTCACTGCTGTGCTCGACAATACCGTTGGTACGTTCACATGCACGGTTTAATCAAGCTAAGGCCGTAGTCTGACTAAGACAATTGGACAAAATGCAGAGTCCGAAGAAAGACGCCACCGCTGTGTGATTTCCGGCAACAGTACTGCAGTTTATGAGTCGTCTCCTTCTACTTCAGGGTCAAAGACCAGGGAGGAAATTGGCATGACTCCAGTCCGACTAAGTATATACACAGACTATGAATCGCATTATCCGGGTATGTTAGTCTGACTAACACTACCCACTAAGTCGGACTAATGGGTTTACATGACATTAAGAAAACAGAATTATTGTCTTAGTCTGACTAAAGTTGGACTTTCTACATGCATGTAAACGCACTGAGTGAGAGAAAAATGTGTTAATAGATGAAGATTTTACCTGAGCGCTGAGGTTGTGAGGAGAAATCAACCTCTGTGAGAAACTCTCCTTTCTAGAAAATTTAAAAGAGAAATTTACTTTTTGGTTATAATATCCCTGATGACCCCAGGCATATGTACCTGGGACTGATACCAGATGGGGTAATAGCTAAAAACGATGTGTATCTGTTCAAGATCCTATCCCTTGCGGCTAAGAAAGCCATTACAAGAAGTTGGCTGAAATCTGAACCACCTGGACTGAGCCACTGGCTAGATATTGTTGAAGAAATTCGATCTATGGAGCAAATGACCTATAGACTACGGATGAAATCAGAGTTATGTACTGCAAGATGGACAAAATGGCATCTTTATGCAAGATAGTAGTGTCTTCCCCCTGTATTTGTGTTTTGTTCTTGTTTTATTGAATGAAAAATAAAGTTTAAAAAAAAAAAAAAAAAGAGAAATTTACAGAACTAGAAATCTAGAATCATTGGTTTAAAATGGTCCATGTTAAGACAAAATAAATGTTTCTTTAGATCTTTAAATATTTTCTATTCACCTGTTATAGAAAAAAACACAAAAATGGCAGTATCTAAAACAATTATAACTCATATTGATTGCACCACTACTACTTTTTCTAATGTTAATAAAGACCTTTGTAAACATTTGTATCTTATCGTTTGTTGATTTTACTGTGCAGCACTTTATAACTATGATTTAAATAGTTCTATATGAATAAAGCCTTATTTACTGTATTTAAGAAGTTGATTTCTACACACACTCACATCAAACTTGTCCAGCTCTTCTAGAAAGCTGTTCTTTGCTGGTGGACTTTGTTTGTGCATCCTCAGGTTTCCCTCCCTGAAAAAAAGACCAAACAAACACATTTTTATATTATAAAATAGAACATGCAAATGTGTAAAAGTAATTCATGTCTGTAAAATAAATTCCCATGGAGCAACAGAGCAAATGTGACACCGTAAAAACAGTCACAGAACATATAATACAAGAATGTTAATCCAGGAGCAGACAGTTTTAAAGAAGGACGGACTGATTTAAAATCACTTTTTGGCATGTCTTTACCTCGTCTACACGCGTAAAAACACACTGCTTTGATTACCTAATAAGCGTTAACGAGCAGTTGAGCAAGAGCACCCAATAAAGTGGCCTGTGTGAGTGCCTCCTATTTGGTACAAGCTTTGAAAACAAACCCTCACGTTACCATGTGACAGCAGACGTGTCTTTGCCCGCGTCATAGAGATGTCCTTCCTGTCGCAGAGTCTGTAGACTTCCTGTCACGATAAAATGCAGAAACCAGTGAGATCATACATACACTTTTATAAACATGACTAGTAGTGGAATAAATGCTTATAAAACCATTGACCAACAGATTTTTAAAGAAACTTGTACATTGACTTTAGATTAACGCACTAACTTGACTCTCAAATTAAGAATGTGAGAGGGTGAACTACCTTTGAGATCCATGGCAATGAGGCGAGGCGTGTAGGTGACGTGTCCGCCCAGAGTCTGACCTTCACGAAACATGACATCGCTCTGGATCTCACCAGGCGGTGTCTCCGGGTCGTATGATAAAGACGCATCCTGTGGACAAAAGAGGAGATCAGCAATTTTAAATATGGTTTTGGATGAAAATAAGAAAGCTTGAGTGACCTTTTTTTTTAGCAGCATTTATCAAGTTTAAGTAATGAGAAATGCCAATTATTAAATATCAGCTTGATTATTGGCAGAACCACTTACCACTAATTTTTAGAAGTTTGCTGATATTTTACTTGTTTAGCAGCACATACATGGATACTCTATGTATAGAAGTTAAGAACGTTATAAACTCTTTCACAAAATCCATAAAGCAATGACTATTGGACAATTTTATCATTTGGACGAGTATGTTGTTGACTTTTTACTAACTTTACAAGACTATTGTATTTTATACATTATTATAGAGCTGCAGTTAACCTTAATCTTATTAATCCATTAACCTGTGTACTTTCACGTTCGGTCCACAAAATGTTGATCACCTCCAAATAATGATGTCCTCAAATGTCTTGTTTTGTCCACAAACCAGCAGATATCAGTTTTAATTTTGGGTTTTTAAGTTGTTGTTGTCAAATGGAACATATAAACCAGAACATATGCACATTTAGGAAACTGAAAAATCAGAAAGCTTCTTTTAACATACACAGAGTGTTGTCATTTTATAAGATATATATATATATATATATATATATATATATATAAACAACCTTGGTTTTAGTAGGTAAATCTGGTACATTTACATAACTTATGAAATGACAACACACTCGACAACACTTTTGAAATAAAGGAATAATTTAAAATACAAATGCACTTATTGATATAGTGATACATCATCTAAATATAGTATTTGGTTAAGGTCTAGTTCCTCCAAACTTCTTAAATTACAGGATAATAAGTGAATGTCTGACCTAGTCTGTAATCGAAAATGATTTAATTTATTTTTTGTTTAAACATGACTAATTCTCCCATTTCAAAGAGGCTACACACCTGATACACATGACATAGCGACATTAAAACACACTTTTCATGCTCCAACTCTTACAAACTAAATAATCTCACATTTCCACTTAAATTAGAAAGTTTAAACGTTGATAATATTCATATTCTCACTCAACATCGTGCTCAGTCTCAGGCAACCCATGTAAAGCTAACTCAGCTAAACTAGCATAGCGTTAGCTGCTCCGGAGTTTCCCCACCTGTAAATTCCACCAGTGAGTCCCGACAAAGTTCGAATAATGTCCGAGCTGAAGAGTGACGACTTCTCTACAAACGCCGCTCATCGTGACGGGATCCAACAGACAGTTTTGAATGGTTTATGTCCTCCGTGTGGACATGTTGGACATGTTTGGAGATGACAACGCCGGAGAGGACAGCGACAGACTAGCAGAGGGGCGGGCATTCTACAACATGCGGCGATTCTATTGGCTGAGAGG
This sequence comes from Solea solea, assembly GCF_958295425.1. NCBI lineage: Eukaryota > Metazoa > Chordata > Actinopteri > Pleuronectiformes > Soleidae > Solea > Solea solea. Next base: position 8,451,189 of record NC_081153.1, on the reverse strand, counting down.
AAAGCAGGGCGAATTATGATTGGATGTAGAGGTAACAGGGATGATAGTTGGGTTTCACCGTGCCGTAGTCTCACATGTGGTGTAAACATCCGTCACACGGATATTTCATTTCATTTTATTTTATTCAGTCAGTTTTTACGAGATTCCCCCCCCCCCAGATCTGTTTTTATGAATAATAAAAAAAGGGGTCTGTTTCTACCAAAAATAAAATAAAATTCGGGACTGTTTTCAAAATATTTCTTTTTTCCGGATCTGTTTTTACAATCTTTCTTTTTCAGGTATGTTTTTACGAGATTTTTTATTTATTGTATTAATAATATTTATTTTGAATCAAAATAACACAATCCTCATATAATAGCATTTAAAAACTGATGGATTGAGTCATTTTAATGTAATTTTAATTGTATTAACGTGATTTTACTGTCACCTTTATTGGCTCTGTCGTAAAGTTAAAATAATAATAAATATCTTAAATATGCAGAAATTTGAGATATGGTGACATAGAGAAGTGTGTTAACATGAAGTTTGAGCTTATTTTTTTTTTACAGGCAGTGATTTTCAACACACGTGGAAGTTTCGTTTTTTCTTTTATTAAAGCAGCAATAGAGTAAGTTTGAATTTGTGGGTCTTGAATTCAACACAGTTGACATTTCAGGTTGTGAGACAGGAGTGTAACAGGTGATGAGACACAGACTGTGGACATGTGGACAAACATCCCTTTAACCATCTTTATTGATGAATCCTTATAACCACACAAAGGCTCTGGTGGTCATTCCTGATGCTTTGAGTAAAGCCTTTACTCATTCTCCTGGAACAGGTTGACAAGAGGCTGGAACCAGATGGACACATCCTTCATCTTGTCCTCCAGGGTGGAGCGCAGGTCCTCGGCTGTGGCCTGGATCTTGTCCTGCAGGTTGTCCGTCTGGGACTTGAGCAGGTCGTTGAGTGTGGAGATCTTGGCCTGAGCGTTGTCCTGCACCTTAGAGAAGTACGGCTCAAAGCGAGTCTTCACCTCCTCCATGTTGTCCGACGTACGAGTCTGAAGCTCCTCAAAGAAGTCACCAACTTGTCTGAGGACACAAGAGTGAAGAGTGAATCTATTTTAGATAGATTCTGACAATTGGCTTTATAGCTAGCTAGATATCTAGCAATGTATGTAGGAAGATTCAAACTCACAGGTTTTGATAATATTTAAACTTAACATCATATTAAAGAAAGACTACATGAGTAAAATTGACTTAAAAGTACACATTGTCACTTTGTAGTGTAGTACTACATATATATACCATATATACAGTACATTTTACATTGTCATGTTAAATTTTAGGTCACTTTTTTTGAGTTTAGTAGAAGAAAAACTATTGAGTACAGGAGTAATTTAGACTTTTTTTCCTCAGTTTCTTCTGCAGGGTTAGTTCAGATTAGCAGTTAAACTTATTTAAACTACCAGAGCGCCTTTCAGGACATCCATCTGTCCTCAGTGTCTCACCTCTTGATGCCCTCCGTGTCCTTGGTGAGGCGTTTCTTCATCTTGCGGTTGTAGGCCGTCAGCCTGATCCTGACGTCGTCGGCGTTCTGCTCCATCATGGTATGCAGCTCCTGGACATACTTGTCCATCTGCTCCCGGGCCTCCTCCATGTGCTGGCGGAGTTTGTCGGCCATTGTCTTCAGGTCCTCGCCCAGATTCTTTGCGGCCTCCTGCGTGTACGGGGCCAGTTTGTCCTGCACATCCTTGCTGTACGAGGTCAGCTCGGACATGCTGTCCCGTATCAAGGTGCTGGAGAAAAGTCATCATGTACAGGGTTTGTTAAAGTCGTCCTACACTTACTGTCACATCTTCATTTATTCTATTGTCTAAACGTGTTACTTTAAATGCCCCTTCAGCGATGTAGACTTGAGACAAACCTTAGACTCAAACCCAGTTTTTTTACTGGAAAAAACTGAAAAAGTTGAACTGAAATATTGGGCCGAAATTTGCTAAAACTAAACTGAGATGTCAGATACGTGGATTTGAGACTCAGCAGCTCGTCTGGTACTAAAACCTCCAAATGTTTCAAGGAAAATGTATAGAGTTTAACTGAAATATTGTAGAAAATGTAGAAGTTGCTACTGCAACTAAACCGAAACGTGTCAGAAAAGTGGACTTGAGACTCGAGACTCCACGTTTCACCTCATTGACTCTTGGGTCAACTGTTACATAACCAATGACTATCAGTGCTAAACCATAATACTGACACTAATAATTAACTTTATTTTGTAGATAAAAGGAGTTGCTGCATGAACTTGAAATGTCAGGTCTATACAGAAGGTGGTGTGAAGTCAAACTCACTCCAGTTCTCTGTTGATCTGGGAATTCTTGGTGTTCTTGACAAACTCGTCAGCTTTTGAGCTCAAGTCACTGAAATAATCCGCAAACTCATCGACGTTGAGGAGCCAGGGATTCCTCCCATCTGTCTGAGGAACACTTTTGGCCTGGCAGCCTGTTTTCAACACAAAACAATCTGTGATGCACCTTGTAACATTCTATTGGGTTATTTTTTTGATACATTTGGGTCATAGGTCATTGAAAACACGAGTGCTAAAAAAAAAGTCTCAAAGGTTTAATAAATCTACAAACAAACTATCATATTTAGAGAAAACTCGCAAAAATTATTCTATCATTAAAAATGTTTGAGGAAAATACTATATTTTCAAAATAAAGCTTTCAAATTATATAAGACTCAATATAATTTATTTCTCTCCCCCCTCTGTCTGTTCCTTCTTTCCTTCCTTCCCTCTGTCTCACTCCCTCCCTTCCTTCATCCCTCCTTTCTCTTTATCTCTCTCCCTCCCTTCCCTCCTTCCTCCCTCTCTCTGTCTCTCCCTGCCTTCCTTCCTTTCTTCCTTCCCTCTTTTTCTTTCCGTCTCCTAATTGTATTTCCCTTTTAATGTTTTAATTTCTTTTTCTTTAAACCTTCCTGACTTTGTTATGAAAATAAGTGGGAAAAACAGTGACATATATATTTTTGATATCAATATGAATAATTATTTAAAATATGGATTATAACTGGAATAGAAAGATGTTCGGTTTTTTTAATGGTAGTGGAAGTTTTGAACTTACCTGACCAAACTGCCAGAGCGAAGATAACTGCAAACATCCTCATGATGATGAGACAAGTGGACACCTGGAAAATCAAACCATAAACACAGTAAGTTACTAATATCTATAAGTAAAAACACTGAAATATATATATACAAGGCTCTAAAGAATGTATCAGCCTTTATAAATATTTGTCGGCTAAAAACAAATAAAAAAAATGAAATGATTCAGTGAGTGTCTCACCTCAGTGAATCCTGATCTGAGAAACTGTCTGAGCTCATCACTGTATTTATACGCTGATGTGATCCGATAAATGTCAGCAGGATTGCTGACCTGCGTCCGAAGTTCCCGGCGAAAACTGTGCTGTTGTCACCTTTTATTGCTCCACATGGAAGGAGCACAAGTCACAAATGAGACGCCAAGATCTGACCTCAGCTCCGTCACCAGGTGAAAACATCTCCTCTCCTTCATTGATTATCTGCAGATAATGAGATGATCAGAAAACAACACTGTCCTCATTTGCCAGAGACACTGTCTCTGCTGATCAACCAGCAGCAGGGGGAAAGGCCAAAGGTCACTCTGTTCATACAAATCACTGTCCAGTTGCTCTGGTCCAGAGTCTGTTTTATGCAACTCATAATATACTACAATTAACCTCCAATACACTTAGAACTGAGATTAATCAATAACTTTATATTGAACACTATCAAGATTTAATCTTCCTTTTTGTATAGTTGTTATAAAAACAAAGACACAGTGTACTGTACGTGAAAGTAACCTTTACATATTCATGGACATTGTATGAGTGCATTAATGTGAACAAATGCATTTTGACTAAAGCAGTGATGGTTGTTAAAAACAACCAAAAACTTCAAAGGTTTGAGGCCTTCAAGGACATAAGCAAGAAAGATAATGCTAATATGTTTTGGGTGTTTTTTTTCTTCTTAAAATGTAGTTATAGTTACATTTTCTTAACAGGAAGTTGACAACTCTATAAGCAAGAATGCTAATGTTCAGACATAAGCAAGAAAGCTAATGTCCAGACATAAGCAAGAATGCTAATGCTTGTTTAGACTTAAACAAGAATGCTAATGTATGGATTTCAAGCAAGAATGCTAATGTAAGGTAACAACCAAGAACGCTAATGCTAATTCCTGGACATAAGCATGAATCCAACACTAGTGTTCAGACTAAAGCAAGAATGATAATGTTCAAAATCTAAGCAAGAAAGCTAACGCTAATGTCAGGACATAAGCAAGAATGCTAATGTCTGTATTTAAGCAAGAATGCTAATGTCTGTATTTAAGCAAAAATGCTAATGCCCGCTAATAGGCAAAAAAGCTAATGTTAATGTCCAGACATAAATGACAATGCTGTTAATACTTTGTAATTTGGATTTTTCTTTCCCAAAAATAAAGAGTATACGAGTATGTAGAACAGGTGAGAAGTCCCCAAAATATCTAAATCATTATTGTTATGTTGCTTTTTGCATATTTGGTTGACTCTCAGTTTGTTTATGTTAAACTAGTTACACACTGAGGCGTCATATTAACTCAGTTCAAGTTTATGTGGAAGATTAATATCATGTGCAATGCTTGCATGTGCTCTTCATCCTTCACATTCTTCGTCATAGCTTTTTCTTTTCCCATTTTTATTCTATTTTATTTTTTCAGAAGTGATTAAAGTGACAAAGTGAGTGTGTGATTTTGACCAAACAGCTGCTGTTGAGGTCATAAATAGTAAAAATGTTGCTCAACAGTCCAATTTATCTTCAATTTCTACCAAATGACTTAATTAAGAACCTGGAAAAAGTTCCAGAAATTGCATTTATTTTGACATATATTTAGTGTGGTTTTTTTTTCGTGTGTAAAAAGGTTTAAAGACAAAATTCAGATTAATTCATTCACTCTGTTTATTGTTCTTTCACAGGTCACACAGTTGTAAACAGTCAAGACAAATAAATATTGACATTTATGCAAAGAGAGCATATAAAACATAGAAAATGAGGTAACATCACTGCTGAGGCGGCAGCAGGAGAAAATAACTTAAACCTAACATAGCTTCAGGGTTTGTTTGTCTTTTTACTGCATCATCTTGGTGAAGGACTGCCAGAGAGTGGTCAGTTGCTTCTTCAGGTTCTGGGCGTCGCCGTCCAGCTTGGCCCTCAGCTCCTCTCCCAATGGAGCCAAGTTCTTCTGGATCTCCTGGGTCTTCTGGCTCAGCTGGGACTGGAAGCTCTGGGTCATGGGGATCATGCTCCTCTGAAACTCCTCCACACTCTCCTCCATCTTCTCTTTCATCTCCTCCGTGTAGGGCACCACCTGGCCCTGCAGCTCCTTCACGGTCTTCTCCAGCTGCACCTTCAGCTCCTGGCTCCTCTGCAGCAGGACGGCCCTCAGCGCGTCAGAGTCCATGGCGTTGGCATAAGGCACAGCCTCGCTCCTCAGCTCCTCCACCTTCTTCTGCAGGTCCGACGCCAGCTCCTCGGCATAGGGCTGCAGATTGGTGCCCATGGTGGTCAGATCTTTCTGCAGGCGGAGCTGCAGCCGCTGGGCTTCCTTGGAGAGCTTAGACATGAGGTCCTTGGTGAGAGGAGCCACCTGAGTGCGCATGGCATCGCTGAAATGGTTGACAGCATTGGTGCTTTCAGAGATGAGTGTGCTGTGGAGACACAAACACCAAAACGCTGAGTAAGTCAGGAAAAACTGTTCTTTATGTATTATGTAAAAATTAAACACAGATGTGTTTTACTATATTTACTGCCTCAGTTACACAACAGACAATGTGATGAGTCATTAAATTCATAAAAACTAGAGCTGAAACGATTAATTGATTATTAATCGATTACAAAATTTTGACAACTATTTTGATAATCAAAACAAGATTTCGGATTGTTGAAGCTTCTTAAATGTGAGTATTTTCTTCAACTCTTTGCTCTGGATAACAAAGAAATCATTAAAAGTGAATCATTTTGGTTTGTGGACAAAACAAGACATTTGAGAACATCATCATTACAGGTGTGACGAACACCGATCAACATTTTTTAAGGTTTTCTGATATTTTATAGACCAAACGATTAATCGAGAAAATAATCTACAGATTAATCAATTATGAAAATAATCGTTTGTTGCAGTTCTAATAAAAACACAATCAATGTTTTTTAAAGGTGTTTCATCAAATCCACAATTCGCCATCTTTTTGCTCTGTTTTTGGTCTCCACCAACTCTGTTCACAAATCCTTCTATGTTCATCAGCTGTGACTGGGTATTGAGTATTTGGGGTTTTTAGAGCTTCTAACTGCAGCAGAAAACAAGACCACGACTGCACCAAAACAGTAAAGTTTGCAGCCAAAACAAAACTTTGACCTAAAACTAACTTTTCTGTCCTACTATTTTCTTATTGTAATGCATTATTAATATAAAATGTTAAAGGTAAAGCTACTTAAAGCCTTTACTTTAAATACATTGTGACTCTTAGACTCTTACTTCACTTCCTTTCCCAGCTCAGACTGTCGGATCTGCTTCAGAGAGTCCTCAGCAGTCGAGGTTGCCTTGCCAACGTACTCCCAGAAAGCATCTCTGACCATGTCGATCTGCTGTTTGGGCTGTTGTTGCTTCACGGCTCTGGCATTGCAGCCTGAACGAAGAACAGAGGAGAAAACATTTATTTTAAAATAGTTCACTCTCATCTTTTATGACACGAATGAAAAGAGCAGCTTTTTAAAAAGCCCTTTTAAATGGGCAAACCAGACATTTTTTTTTATTTAACCTTGAGTAAAATGCTAGGAAAAATACAACAGATTTATTTGGTAACCCATAAAATATCTCCATGACCCATTATTGACTTATAATGAGTAAATCTAGTGGGCCAAGTGAAACACTTTTGCGGAAACCTTTGGCCCATGAGCCTCACTTTGGGCAGCCCTGACACAGATGCTGAAAATGTTGATTACTTTACCTGTGAAAACGGCGAGAACAAGCACCACAAGGATCTTCATGACTCTGCAGCTAAAAGGAAAACATGAAAAATAATGAAAAATGTTAGTTTTTTGGTTATTTTTCCTTTGAAGCTCAAAGCGTCAGAGGGAACAGCTCGTCGCTGGAGTCTCACCTGAGTTTGCTGTTCAGTCAGTGGCCGAGTGTGAGAGTGTGTGTCCTGCCCTAGACTTTGATGGACATATATATACTGTAGTGAGCTGAGCTGTATGGATGACATAGATGACACAGAGGAGTAAAGTCCAGTAAGTGCTGTGCTGTCACCTCTGCGTCCACATGACAGTAGTGTTAATGATGCTTTGTCCAGGAATGATGACATCTATTGTAAAGTCAACACTGCAATCTGCTGTAATCTTAAAGTTTTCTTTGTGCTCTCGTTCTCCTGTAAATTGTAACACGTCTCAGTGTGTTTTTGTCAAGATTTAGAAGAGGAATTTTAAAAACATAAAATGTATAATATAACTTTAAACATGCTGCCTATTTTTTTTAAAAATGTTTTGATAATGTACAAACTGTAAAATTACAATGAAAAATGTAAAAACAAATACAATACTACTAATAAGCTTGATTTATATTGTGTTTTTTGAAACCACAAATGAATTGTATTATGTTTTTTGAAAAGGAAAATATGAAAGAATATGAAAAATATGAAAAGAAAAAATTCTATATAAATAATGAATACAATATCAAATACAAATACATTGATTAATTTAATTATTTACTTGCAAGATTTATTGAACTTATTGCACCACGTGGAGGATAAAGCTGTAGAAAATTGATTGATGCTTCAAACCGACTATTTGCTCTATAGCTAGCTAACTGGAAAGCTAACCCCCTAGCTAATAAGAAAGTTAGCTAACTAGAACGCCAGCTGCCTGGCTAGATAAATAAATAGATAAATGCAGCTTTTTTCATACAATTTGCCCAATATCCAGCTAATTAGAATGTTAGCTAACTATAAAGCCAGCTACCTTCCTAGATAAATAGATACATGCATTTTTATTTGTACAATTTGCTCTTTACCTAGCTAATAAGAAAGCTAACTAACTAGAAAACCAGCTATTTAGCTAAATAGATAAATGCAGCTTTATTCATACAATTATACCTAGCTAATTAGAAAGATAGCTAACCAAAGGGTTAGCTAACTAAAAATGTACCAAATCTTATGGACATTATGGAAATATTCTACATAAACAAATAACTAAACAACCTTCATCAACCATTAGAACTGTGATGAAGTCTCAGAATATAAAATAAATTAAACAGTCACCACATTTACGCTAACAGGAATAGGAATGAAAAACACCAAGGGACCATGTGAATGTGGGTGACTAATATAAAACCGTGATGCTCATTCATTCACTCATTACGCGATTGCATTACGTTCTATTTATGTCCAATTACAACTGGAACACATCATTACCAGTGTCCATTGTTAACTTCATTGTGACTTGTACTATTAAATATAAATTCTTATTTTAAAATTATATTAATTTTGTTGAGACAAACACTGTGGTTGGTTGTGTAGGTCAGTGAAATGTGGGCAGGACTTTGATCCAGCTGTTCCACACAAGCTGCAGATTATCTTCACTCAGGAGTGTTTTGTTTTTCCCCACTGACGCACTGATAACACAGATGAGCTCAGGAGAAAATAATAATCAACATCCTACTGTTTTCATGTGATGCACACACAGAGACAATGACACTCAGAGACAAAGAGGTCTCAATCACTAAGATAAAGAACCAAAAACGTGATGAGCTGTTGTTTACATTCACTGGATCAATGGAGGAACAGTGAATACATAATTTAAGTACAGTCTAAATCCATTGTGAGAGAGGAATTCTTCAAATTTCCTACTTTATTTTCAATATTTTTTGTATGTGGTTGTGTAAATATTTTAGCCGCAATACAGTGATAAAGATTCTCTAACCTTTTCATGATGACTGTTTTAGATTTATGATGTCACTAGAGAGTTTATTTCGAAACCCTTATCTCTGAATCAAAATAGTCCATAAAATTTGGATGTTAAACAAATGACAATTTCAGAGTATTTTTCTTTCTTTCTATTTAGCTAGGTATCTTTCACATTCAACTCACTTTCTGGTTACATAACTTTCTTGTTAGCTATCTTTGTAGTTAGCCGACTTTGTTGCGAGCCAACTTTCTGGTTAACTTGTTTTTTAGTTACCCAACTGTCTTATTACCTAGCTTTCTAGTTAGCTTAATTTCTCTGTATTGTATTACATTACTGTATCTTTTTATTTTATATTTCAACCCAGTCCTACATTTAATTTATATATGATATATTAACTTCTTTCACCTTTTAATACTTAAATCTCTCTTTTTTAATGTCTTTTTATGACTTGTCACAAATGAAACAGCATATTCAGCCTTCCCCCCCCCCCCCCCCCCCCCCAAGTTCTGCCTCTGTGTTGTTTTGAAATGTTTAGTACAGCACTTGAATGAATCTGCCTTCGTGTATGAAAGTGCTACATTATCCACCTGTGCCATAACATATTTGAATATCTGGTCAAACTGTTAGTGGTTGTGTTAGTGGCATTGTGGGTAATGTAGGCATTTGGACAGAAGAGACAAAAATTTGAGAAAAAAATGTTCATGATTGAAATGAACGATCATATTATAACAGTAACAATACAATAAATAAAGTCTATCAATGTATGTAAAATATTTGAGATTCATTTTTAAATTCAATGATCTTTAATGTATGTTTCTGTTGTACAGGTGTTGTACGTGATGCTGTGTGAGCATAAATAAAGTGTAAATGTTGACCCTGCACTGACTCATAACCTGACGTGGAACGACAGCAGTGACGAGAAGTCGTCCAGCGCGGCAGCTGAAGCAGGACTTTACCCTCGAACGTTGCTATAAAAACTGTGTCTGAGCTTCCGTCTGCACCACAACAGTCATCAGAGAGACAAAGAAACAAGCTGCCTCTGAAAGGTAAAAACATGACATTATTCAATGTCAATGTATAAAAAGTAATTTTTTTATCTATTTTTATGTGTTTTTTATTAAATGATGAATATTTTTCTTTGTCCCGCAGAGTCAAAATCAATCATGAAGGTACTTGTGGTTCTCGCTTTTGCTGTTTTCTCTGGTGAGTGAATTTTCATGTAGGATTTAAAACTTGATCAAATTTACAAACGTCAATGCTGCAGTATGTAACTTTTTGTGATATTTTCATGAGGTTTGTTTGTTGATATTATTCTACCTGTGTTTGGTCTGCGTGAAAAGAAACAATGATTTGTTTGCTACGTCCTTCATCAGAAACAATCAGACCTGACTGAGGAGTGTTTGTGTGTATACAGCAGCAGCACAGGGACAGGCAGAGATGAGAAGCGTTTAACCCTTCAAACTGGTGAATGACTGGGTTTTTTGAGCAGTAGAATTGACCTAATGTACTTTAGTGCTGGTTTTCAATAATCCATCCGTCAGCCCACGATGCAGAGTTGTTCTACAGTTGAGTATTTAGTAATTTAGCATTTTACACTGTGTTTGGCAGTGGTCTTAATTAGCACAATATTGCTGTTGCCTCCATCTGCCTTGGCAAAAAACTCACTTCCTGTGTGCAGCGTGGGACTGTCACTGGGCGACACACCCCTACACTCAGATACAGTCATTTAAAACTGTGTTAGGTCATTTGACAATGGCTTGAATGTAAAATAATTAGAATTTATAAGTTACGTAGTACAGCTTTAAAACTTCATTTTTATTTTACATTGAACTCTGCTCTAACTTCTGCCTCCTTATTTCATCCTCAGGTTGCAACGCCAACATCCTGTGGCAGGATGCACCCAAGAGCAACCTGGAGGTGGTCAAAGATGCTTTCTGGGACTACGTTGCCAAAGCAACATTCACAGCTGAGGACTCACTGAAGCAGATCAGACAGTCTGAGCTGGGACAGGAAGTCAAGTAAGAGACTCAGTCTGATAAAGTCAATAAACATATAAAGACACTTTGTGTTTAATTTGACATGTGTTTTTTCCTTTTCTTACAGTACCAGGATCGCTCAGAGCTCTGACATGGTGAACCAGTATGTGGTCGCTCTTCGTTCTCAGGTGGCTCCTCTGTCTCAGGACTTCATGACTCAGTTCAACCGGGAGGTCGAGGACCTGAAAGCCCGCCTGGAGAAAGACCTGGTCTCTGTGGGTGAGAACGTGCAGCCCTATGCTCAGGAAGTGGTGGCTAACATTCAGAAGCATGTGGAGGGCCTGAAGAAGGACGTCGCCCCCTACGTTGACTCCATGGACCCAGAGGCGCTGAAGACCATCCTGCTGCAGAAGAGCCAGGAGCTTAAGGAGCAGCTGGACAAGAGCGCTGATGAGCTGCAGGCCCAGATGACTCCCTACACACAGGAGATGAGGCAGAAGATGGAGCAGAGCGTGGAGGAGTTTCAGAAGACCATGATGCCCATGGCTCAGAGCTTTGAGACCCAGCTGAGCCAGAAAGCCCAGGAGCTCCAGCAGAACCTGGCTCCATATGGAGAGGAGCTGAAGGCCAAGCTGGAAGCCAGCGCTCAGGACGTGCAGGCTCAGCTGGCTGCCCTGTGGGAGACCTTCTCCAAGATGACCCAGTAAACCACTGCTACATCCTGATTCTCCACGACTAATATTTATTTCCAACTCCAGCCAACGTTCCACCTCCTGTTTATTTTGTTCAATAAAACCTAACAAATCGAGTTTCTCAGTTTTGTGTCTTCAGTGTGTTTTTATGATTAAAATAAAAACCAGTTCTGCAATTTTAGCTAGATGTTCTTAGTTTCTTTTCTCCCCGCTACGACAGTAAACTGAGTTTTTGGTTTTAGGGCACACAGATCAACATTTTGTTGACAGAAGAACTAATTAATGGAATAAAGAATAGTTGCAACATACAATAGATTGAAGAATAGTTGCAACATTAAGTGATCCTTGCATTTGAGTATAAAAGGGTTGAAAATTATTTTCATAATCGACAGATTAACAAAGTACTTGTTTGGTCTGTAAAATGTCAGAAAATGTCGATCAGTGTTCACCAAACCTGGAAATGATGATGTTCTCAAATGTCTTTTGTCCACAAAGCAAAATGATTCGATTTTAATGATTTCTTTGTTATATGAAGCAAAGAAACCAGAAAATAACAAACTTCAGATTTTTCAGATAAAATGTGTCCAATTTAAACAAAACAAATCGACAACAACTGATGAATGAGTCAAGAGGTGCAGGGTGTTTTTTTTGTAAGAAATTGTATTTTTATCAGTTTTCAAGATGTGTGTATATATATATACATATACACATATACAAATATATATATACATATATATCTATATATATATATATAGATATATATATATTTTATATATATATAAATACAGGTCATGTGTATATACTGTTCCTAATGTACGTAACGTAAAAAGGCAACAAAAGCAAGGGATGGATTGTGAACATGAGTTGTGACGTGTAACACGTCTCACAGCGTGTAAACAATGATTTCATTCACTACACATTGAGACTTTACAGTAAAAAAAAAGAAGAGACAAATAAAATCAAAAAAAACACGACAGGCACTGAATTCAGTGACAAAAACAAAAGAGTTAATGTTCTACTGGTCTGCGTCGAGAGAATTCCTGACAACCACATCCTTTTAACTAACATCTGACCACACAACGATTAAAGTCGTCAGATTTATTTTTAACCTTTTCAGTGTTTCTACTCGGCATATTTACCATGAAACTTGATCTGGGATAAGTTTTAAACATGATTAAGCTTGAATCTGCTTTAAGAGGTCGAGGATGGTGTGAGGTTAAACATCAACATGACACCGTCTGTCCATCCTGTAAAAATCAAACATTCAAGTCTAACCGATGGTGGCGCCGAAGCCGCACTGGAACTTGTTCTTGCTGTGGTTGAGGAACGTGCACAGAACCAGAGAGAGCGGCAGAGGAAGTAACTTCTTTTCTAATGTTGCACCAACGACCCAGTTACTGTCTATTGAGCCTGTGAGAGAGAGAGACGGAGAAACATTGTTATATAAAAACCAAACTTCAGCAAATATATCCGTCTATTGGAAATGATGGTAAAAGCTTAAGTAAATGAAATACCCTGTTTTTATATTAACTATGAAGCTAAACTAGCAGGGGGAAAAACAGCTGGTGCTTTCCGACTGTAACACTCATTTACTAGCACATTAATATTTATATGCGTAAAATGTACATAAATGTGGCAAAATGTACTTCAACTATAGACCAGGGGTCTCAAACTCGCAGCCAGTGGACCACATGTGGCTGCCCTGATGACTTCATGTAGCCCAGAACTTAACATCAAGTTATAATGAAAATGGAATCGTGTGTGGCTGAGGCCAGTGACTCGCCTACTTTGCATCTGATTGGTCTGAGTAGTATGTGAGGATGTGGCTTATCACACAGACAAAGTGAGGTAAAGGTGAGATTTGGCATAAAAGTAAAGGATTGAACTTCTCTTTTAAATAACAACACATAGATAAGCACATCTTACCTTTAAACAGTAAATTGGCTTTAGGCATGTCTAGCTGGTAACCGAATGACACGCTGGTGTCCTGCATACGAGAGCTGGCCTCCAACTCCACACCGACCTGCAGCTGTTGACGAGCAGAGAGGACATTTACATCTGAGGGTGAAATGGGAAACACTGGACAGAACAGCAGAGCAGCAGGACAAGACTCCACACACATGTACAGCAGTCAACACACACACATACCGGACTCCATGCACACGTACTTAATGTGGAAAAACAACAGGGAGGAGGAGGAGGAGAAGAAGTAGTAGTAGTTACCTGATCATTGGCTTTGTGATAATAAGAAGCATGAGCTCCAGCTGAACCGAGCGTCAAAGTGGCAATGTAGTTATTACCTGTGAAAAAAGGAGGTTCAGATGATTCAAATAAGCAAAAATCTACAGCCCCAAAGAATCCTAACCATGGACTGGTAATAGAGCATCGGTAGCTCATCAAAACTGATTCTGGCAAAAAACTTCAAGTTAAAATCCAAAAACACACTGTGTATAACAGGAAACAACGTCTCTTTGAAACGTCAGGGTTATAAATGGATGGGAATCCAGAGTCACTTATATTCAATCAGTTTCTGCGATATATCGCTTTGGGGGTTTAAAGTGTACAGTAAACTCATACACCAAGTCACGTGACGTCCAAAGCTCTATTTCCTGCATCTCACCTGTGTATCTGCCGACGAAGGACATGACCGTCCCCTCCTCTCCTGGCCTGTGGTGATAAACAAGCTCTCCTCCCAGAGCCAGAGCGGGCGTGATGGACTGGAGGTAGTGTGTTACAACAATACCTGTGCACAACAACAAGACAAGCAGGAGGCGCTCATGTATAGATTCATGCTTTGCTTTTGTTTAATTAGAACATTGTTCTGATTGTTTAATCCACCACTTTTCAGTGTTTTCTGTCATTTTAAGCACCAAACAACTAATCAATTAGTCAAGAAAAGCTTTCTATTAATCCAGTTTGAAAATAATTGTGAGTTGCAGCCCTAAAAATATTTAATTTTACACACTTTTTATTCAATATGACCACACAGTGCAACTCTACAGTACAGTCGTAGATGATAACTCGAACTCAAACCCTAAAAAACCCACTTGAATTTAAAATATACGGCCTAGAAGTGTTGGACGTAATTACCAAGTAGTCCAGCAGAGGTTGCTGTGAGCACAGTTGTTTTTAGATTGACAGTGGAGGACAAAAACAAAATAAATTGTCCTCTTGAACGGAAAAATCACGACATTAGAGCATCTTTTTTTTCTGGTTCCACGCTGTTGATAGCAAAGTACAAATCTGCCGACTAAGCTAATGGCAGAAAATGTCATTTATTTTAAGATTAATGTGTGGATTTAATAAAATCAACATTAAATCTTTAAGTATTAATCTTTAAATTAAGATTTTTTTAACCCAGTTTGAATAACAACACGTTTGCAGCTTCACTCACTGATGACGTACCAGAGCCGACGAGGACATCTGGGTTTCCAAGTGTAACAGTTGCAGTGAAATCTTCTCCCCTGAACTCGGCGTCGCCCTGCCAGTTAACAAACTTGTTTTGTTGCGTCTGTGGACGAGAGAAATTACGACAAACGTGAATAGAAACCGTGTTATATTTGTTTAATATCAAAGTCTGCCCCTAATTTCTACCCAAGTGTGTAGCCAGAATGAGTCGAGCTTGGCTTAGACTAATGACTAAATGAATAATAATATAACTATAAATTAAGACTGTGGTTATTCAAGTTTTTATGGTTAAGTGGTTATTTAAATGATTATATTGGACAAAGGGCAGGAGGAAAAGAGGAAGCCCACAGAGAAGGTTAATGGATGTTGTGAAGGAGGACATGAGGACAGTTGGTGTAACAGAAGAGGACAAAAAGGATGACAAGATGCAGAGAGTAGAAGAAGAAAGTTGGATAAGTAAAAACCTGTAATGACCTGAAAGGCTAATTTGGATCGTATTCTTTTGGTGATCTGATGGATGATCTGGGCATTGAGGCTGCCGCTGTTGTCCATGTCCCCGACCATGACTGGAAATAACTGATCAAAACAAACCGTTCATTCATGTATCAGTGCTAAGATTTAATAATAAATGTCGTCTGACCTATGGGACGCCACGGCAGCTCACCTCTGCTGGACCCGTCTGCTTAGATCCAACGTACGTGGCACCAAACCTGTACGTAGAATCTCCCATGGTGCTCAACATCACATTGTGATTCACCTGAAACAAAAGTCAAAACATTCTAAGACCCAGTAAAGCAGATAACAGAGATTCTCCTGATATATGTTAGAAAACAGTCTTTACTTAGGATAATAATAATCTAATAGATATGCAAGTCCATTTTTTGTTGTTTTAATATGGACTGAATATTTAAATATATAGATGAACTCCATTAACATCTTCTGGTATCTTCTTTTATTTCGTGAACAGTTTCATAATTTAGTGTTTAATGATTTAGTAATAGTGACTCGTATGCCTCATATGGATAAGGGGAGTACTGGCTTTTTTCCCCCTCACTTCACACACTTAAACCAGTTAAACCAGTAGTTTGACATCTGAGCGTTCACGTTAATATTCTGTACAAACAATTAAGTGCCATGAATGCGTTTGCAGTTTATTTTCTTTAGTTTGAGCCTGGGTGGGAGTTAAGCAAACACAGCCCAGCCTTAAATTTGAGCTACAAACGGAGATAGACCTAGTTCAAGAGTTTATTCAAAAAAACAACAACAAAACAATAACAGCTTATTTTAATTCATATACTGTAAGAAAATGACTGACCTGGAAGTGGTTGCTAAGGCCTTTGTTGACAACGAGCCTGACGCCCTCCATCTGCATAGGGAAAACCTCTGCAAACAAAAACAAAGATACATTCATTATTAATCATTAAACAAGATGTAACAATACCCAATACATGTGGGTAGTATTACATCTTGTTTAAGTACAACTGCTGCTGTGTGTGTGTGTGTGTGTGTGTGTGTATATACATACATATGTGTATATGTACATATGTATGTATATATATATATATATATATATATATATATATATATATATACACATATACACATACACACAGCTTATATCACGATTACAAAAAGCTAACAGCATAGATGATCAGATTAATACACAGCAGCATACTTTTTCATTAGTAATTGCTTAATATCAGTGAGTGTTAAATACAATATATACAAATAGCTTCAAAAGAAGAGAAATGTATCAAATCATTAAATTGAAATTATATTGCTATTTTATTGGCATGTTACGTCTAAGTATTCAATCTTGTGGATTTGCCCAATTTCTGTTATTACCTTTGCATTTGCGATGACATTCATCAAACGTTCCTGGGTTTGGCAGAGGGTTCTCCGTCTCCTGTTGTCCCGATGCAGCCCCAGTTGGGGAAATCACTGGGGAAACTGAAGGCATCCCGAAGCCCGGCGGCACCGTCAACCCGGGGGCAGCAGTGCCACCAGTGGCTGGTGGTGGAGGGTTGGGGGAGCTGGCAGCCAAAACACTGCCCATTCTGAGAGGAAAGGGAAGAAATGAGCAAGTTAATAAAAAACACCCTGAGTGTCAGAAATGGTTCATATAACCAGGACTGCACCAGTTTATGTGATACATTCGTTTGTGGCTTTTAAGTGCACAGTGAACTCTTGAAATTGGTAGTGGGATGGGGGGGAGGGGTTGCCAAAATAATGTACAGAAATATTCCAGTTTTTTACTTGAGACATAAGTGCAATTGTTGTAAACAACATCCATCAAATTTAGGTTGGCATTCATTTATCAAACATATTGTCTTCGAAATTGCTTTTTTAACTGTTCAAGAGTCGGTGCTACAGAGACCGCAGTAAAAATGTGTACACACATTTGTTCTTGTCAGAATTTGAGTGGAGATAGTTTGTACTGGCACACTTGGGGTCTTGTTGCTTTTTCTTGGTGTAACAGTGAAAAGGAATTGAAAGGCACAGCAATTTTACCACGTTTATTTGTTATAACATATTTTAAAGCCAATAACTGCTGATACCAATACCATGCCGATGATATTGTGCATCCCTACAATAAACGTCAATTTCTATTACTTAAAATCAAATTTAATTCTTTAAACAGTGTCTAGAGCATCATTTGGAGGGTACAGTTCACAGTATAACGCTGTTACAGGCGACAGGCTGGGAAATTGCTTATAACGTGGTTATAATGATATAAAAATAGGTGGCGTATCCCTTTAACCTTTCACACACACACACACAATGTTCATTCATAGGAAGATAAAGCAGCGGTTAAAAACCTACACCGACTAACGTTAATTTGAAAGAAGAACGGCGCTACATAACAGAATATGTAAGAACAAACACTTGTAATTAAACAGCTTCTTATATAAACGTACTTAAGGTTATGAATGAAAGCTAACGAGACAACGTTAGCTAAGCTAGCTTCTGGCTACTTTCGTCTAACGTTTCCATCTGCGGCTCATATAATTTAAACAAAACAGCCGCTGCTACCAAAGGACAACAAACACAAACAGCCCCTGGTAAACAGCGATAGTAAAACAAACCAACATATCTCTATATTTCCCATAAAAACACAGCTTTTATCAGCACGGAGCTAACGTTGCTACTCACGTTGTAATATCCAGAGGACGATGCAGCCGGAAGTTAATCGCTGTTGCACCGAAGAAGCCGTGATGACGGGTGAGACCAGCCCACACTTCGATCGAACCACGCTGTGAATGGATGGCGGGCCATAATCCTCTAATATGACTCGCTGACACACCTGTCAGTCATTTGAGAGGCGGAGAAGTATTTTCCTAACTCAAGCACTATTGGTTGAGAGAAGCGAGGTCAAGTGTAAAGAGGCGGGACTTAAAGTTCCGAGCTCAGCGATTGGTGGAGAAGATGGACGACCGATTAATGCGCCATCTTTGTAGTGAAATGTTAAAGAAATATGTTCAAGGTCATAAAGTTTGTTGGATTTGTGTTTAAATTTCATATATTTAATACATATTTACAGTATTTCACTTGGTCTGTGTATATTCTGTGTTTTAGCTAGTGTCGTTTGTGTGTTTAGGCTTCATAAGCTTTGAGATTCTGAAAATGTATTAAGTAACAGACTTTAAAACTTATATTATCCATTCTCAACTTGTGTCCACTAGTATACAAAAGTATACACAATATAGAATAAGTTGTGTGTGTGAAAGCTATGCTGCGACAACTCAACTAAAGTTTAATAACATTGTTTTATCAACAGATAATGTACTGGATATCTAAAAGGATATCTAAAAAATGATACAAACTGTGAAACTGAGGCTTTTACTTTGGGCAAGTCATAAAATAATAAAAGAAAAGTAAATAAAATGGCAGAATAATAAAGCAACAGTAGATGATGTAGGTTTCTGATCAATTTATTGAACTGTATTGCCCCAGCAAGTATTTCCATGTTACAACAGTATTAGACAGAAGTTCACACATTTTCATTTTCATATGGAAAACCTTTTTTTTTGCAGAAACATCCGATTCATGTGTTGAGTCCATGAAGAAAAAATAATTCCCATAGCAGAGTCTGGTTCTAGTTTGTTGTATTTTGACATGGTACCAAAAACTACAAACAAGACAAGGGAAATTAGAACTTAAGTTTTTTTTCAAAATAAAGCTGAATTTTTTAAAAAAAAGCAAGGGATGAAATGGAACCAATTCTTTTCATGCCAATAGTTCATCTGTCCCTGTTGTAGATAAATACTGCTGTAATTCTGAGCTACGTTCAAAACAAAACATTTCAGAGCCAATTCCTAGTCCAAGTCGACAGTAGGTAAATTCTCAGCTTACTTTAACGAATCTGCCGAGTTTTGTCGAATAAATTTGGCCCAAATCGCCGCCTTGAAGCGCGGGTGAGTTCACATTAGTGCAGCACGTTTATTATACATCCAATTTAATTCAATTACGCACAGAAACTGGGAACGTTAGCGGGGCGGACTCACCCGTTAAAGCGATGTTGATTTTTTTTAACCAAATGAGAATTTTACAAAGGCCGAAGCAGAGAAGCCAAATTTTTTTCTTTTACCTTTTATTTACCCAAACCCTTTAACCTTTTCCCCCATGATTTAAATTTTTAATTAAATTTTTATACTTCTTTTCTGACAAATATCCTTCCCACCCCACGTCGGCACTACAGACTTGACAAGTCTGAGTGCACGCACGCGCACACACACACACACACACACACACAAACGGACAAAAAAATAAAAATCGCTCATTCATAACAGCTCATCGCACTCTCCTTTGTTACCACGGACAAAATGACGTCAACTTCACACAAAATGTTTCTGTTTTTTGATGTTTTTGGTGACTTAAATCACTTTAAGTTGTTGTGAAGCGTTTATTTTTAGTGGTGAAGCGTCTTTGGACAATTCCAGATTGCAGTCAACAAAAGTATAATAAGACCAAAATGAAATTAGACGGAATCTAGGACAATTTCCACTGGATTTCCACATTGTCTAATTACCGTTTGGTCACAAAGGAGAGTTAGATAAAAGGATGTCAGGGGTGTGATCAGAAACACAAAAACATTGACAAGAAGAGTGAAACATTTCCACCTAGAAATGAAACTCATGTCTACAGAGTAGGGCTGCAGAGATTATTTGATTGCTAAATCAATCTATTTTCATAATCGATTAATGCAGGTTTGAGTGAGTTTTTTAATTATTAAAACAAGTTCCCTGATTTTTTAGCTTTTTAAATGTAAATATTTTTCAGATTCATTTTGGTTTATGCCCAAAACATTTGAGGTTATGGAAAGACAGGTCAACCTTTTTCAATTTCCTGACATTTTACAGCCAAAACAAGTACTCAATTAAATGGAGAAAATGGGCGATTATGAGAATAGTTAGTTGCAGCCCTACTACAGAGTTAAACTTCTGGAAGAAGGAACGAAGAAAACACAGATCTGACAAAAAGTAAACACACGCACTGATGTTTAGGCCACAAACAGACACACACTTTCATCATTAATTCACTGTCACACAAACAAGCATCCACTTCTAGACACGAGTCCAGACGTCGATTTGAACTAAAGCTGAACATAAACGCAACGATTCTGACAAAAATAGTTACATACGCAACACACACACTCATCCACACACCTAAAACACCCTCACACACACGCGCTCACTTTTTTGGTTTTGCTTCAGTGTAAATCCTGAAAATCTATTTCAAAATAGGGGGAAACAAAATAAATTCTACCTCCTCCACCCATGAAGCAAAGTATTTTTTTTTCCTTTTTTCTTATATAGGTATATATTTTTTTGAACAGCTGTAAACGACTAGTGTAAACAATGAATCATTTACCTTTCTGTCCATTTCCTCAGAAATGATTCGTATAACACCTCGTATAAAGGGGGGATCGAGCTGCTGCTGAAAACAAATCACAGCACATGGAACAGGATCACAGTGCTTTCCAGAAAACCCTCGCCTGTACATGAACAGATCCGTCTCTCTGGCACTTAAAACACAAAGCATGTGTGTAAACTTTGGAGCAGAAAACGTATAGTTTTTTTTAATCTTTTGCCTTAAGTACTGGAGAGAAGAGGAAAAATTCACTGTGTCGGCTTCTGCAAAAACAAAACCTCCCAGTGCTGAAGCCTCACAGAGCCAAAACTAAATAAAAAATAAAAATCTTAAAAAGCAAAATAAATTCCTTTGTTTTTGTCTGACACTCTGTAAGGGTAGGACAGAAAGAAAAAAAGTCAAAGCTGCCTGTTCAAAGATGCTACAATTTTGCTTTCAATAACAGAGCCCACTCCTTAAAATAAGAGAATTCTCACATTTTTGCTGGGGGGGGGGGATAAATAAAAATACAACCAAAAATAATATTGCTGCTGCCGCATTAGCTTTAATATAACTTGTAACCCAATGGAATGCGAATCTAGTCAATGAAACCTTTTCTGGCGCAGCAGCAGCAGAAAATTAGCAAAAACAAGGTCAAAAATGTGTCAGAGCTTTGCCTCAAAACATACATTCACCAACTTCCATTTATGCCGGGATGGGGGGGGGGCTTTAAAACGAACCTCAGAAGTTAGATTTTTAAACCTTAGATTTTCACTAAAACAAATTAAAACATACAATTGTTTTGCACCAAACTTTTTTTTTTTAATACTACCACAGGAATCTTAACGACTCAAACTCTGCTTTTTTTAGAGCTTAGAAAAGGCAGGATTTGCCATCAGAGGCGTTTTGAACAAAATCGTCTTCCAGCGACAGCGGCCCCAAGGATTTGTCATGTGATTTAGTTTTAAATGTAATAATTCAATGTAATAAACTTCCCACGCTGTGTTTGTTTGCATGTTAACATCCGTGAAATCAGTGTGAGGGCTTGTCAAGTCGTTTATTAATCGTCGTGAAAAGGGAAAAAACAGTCACGCAGTATTTAAATAAAGCTGCCCTTTTTTATTGCAACGTTCACATTAAAAAATAAACATTCAGTAAAGTTTGAGTCGTGTTAATGCACACGCATACACTTCTCTGCGTGAGAATTTAGGTGGGTGAGTGTTATCTTTTTCCCCCTTTTTGCATAACGCGATGTTAAAATAATAATATTTTTTAGTTCACCTCATTTGTGCTCGCGCTCAGCTGTGTGACGAGGAAACAGCAGACGATGAAGGGACGAGTGAACGTGGGAGTGAGTTAAGGCACTTAAGTGACAACAGCAGTGTGAGTGGACAGAGCGACGGCCGGTGGAGACGCACCGTTGTTATTGTTTCATAACAGTTGGTTCAAAGCGGCTCTGATGTTTGTCTGCGCGGCCGCCAAGTGATAAGATTCCCGTCTCAAACACGAGTTTGGTGCAAAACAAACATTACTAGAAAAGAAAAAAGAAAACGGCAGCTTTCTGAGGAAAAACTTCAAAATAAAAGCAGCCTTTACATCCATGCGTCAGGCTCTGAAAACGCAGGAGAAACTGAGGAGGCGCCTGAAGACTGTGCACAAGCGCCGACGTCTGTGCAAAAGCCCAATGTGTCCGAAAAGTCCTGAAGGGAAGAAAAACGTTCGATTTAGAAGACGCTGTTTTTTCCTGCAGTGAAAAAATGATTTGAAAATGATCTCTGACCTTGTGTTTTTTTTATTTTTGTTTCTTTTTAGGTGCTGTCCTGTTGGTTTCCTGATTTTTCCTCCACCTCCTCCACGTCACAGTCGCCGCTGCCCGAGTGATACTCAGCCACGTAGAGGCTCTTGTCGATGCTGCTGGGAATGGGCTTGATGTCGGTGACCAGCTGCTCCTCGATGGTCTTCAGGTTGAAGCGATCTTCTGATGTGATCAGGTTGATGGCCAAGCCCAGGTGACCAAACCTCCCTAAGAGCCAAGGAAAATGGTCAACAAAACACAGTTTTAGTTATTCAAGTTCAGATTCTATGCTGTGGAAACGTCTAATTATTGTCAAGGTGAAAGGCAGGATGGACATCTCTGTTTTAGGTCAGCTTATTCTCTAATAGGTCTGAGTGTATTTTTAAAAACAAGCTTTCTGATTTTTTTTTTTATTTTTAAATGTGATTATCTGGTTTCTCCAGTCCATATAACAAAAAAAATACTAAAACTTAATCATTTTGGTTTGTGGACAAAGCAATACATTTGAGAACATTGTTACTTCCAGATTTGGTAAACACTGATCAACATTTTATGGACCAAACACATACTTGAAACGGCCGCTGTATGTGACTGTATCAGACTGAGTCTGTGCTCCGGTCATGGAGGGACGTGATTAGGACGTGTCAGAATGGTCAGTTTTGAGCTCCATTTGACCTTTTCTTAAAAATGTGTGTTTGTACGTCGGTGAAATAAGTTCGCTGACTAAATACGGCGACCGCTGGCCGCAGTCTGATGCGAAGTGGTGCGAACACACGGACACACGTTTGCTGACTTTATCCAGCACATTAGCTTCATATATAAAATCCTCTGAGCCTGGAAGTTTGTGTAAATCACTGTGCTCCACTGTGCAGCCACGAACAGCACACTTGTCCCTCCGCGTTCACATAATACCGCTCTTCCTCCCTCGCCTGCACTCTCACAGGGTGGAGCTAAGGTGGAGCTCTCGAAGTAAACTTACTGGTGGGGCGTTAACATTCGCGGTGAAATGTGCATGCTGCCGTCATAAGCGCAGGGAATTCAACATCGCGTGTTTTATCGCCTATACTTACACTAAGGGGGACCACGAAAATATGACGGAGTATTCTTTTTCCACACTTTGGTGACTGGTAGGGCCTCCAGAGTCCCAAATATAAGTATTAAAATGGTTAAAAAGTTGATTTTGCATAATATGTCCCCTTTAACTTTGACAGCGTTGAAGATTAAAAACTACACACCTGATCTTCCAATACGATGAAGGTAAGTCTCGGCGTTCTTCGGGAAGTCGAAGTTGATGACGACGTTGACGGCCTGGATGTCTATACCTCTGGTGAAGAGATCTGCACGAACAAACGCGCGTCATTAGCGCATTAAAACGTTAAGTAGGTTAATGTAGCGGTGTACGAAGAGAGACTCACCTGTGCAGACGAGGTTTCTGCACAGTCCATTTCTGAAGTCATGGAACACACGGTTTCTGTATTCCTGCACGGACGAGACACACAAAGCTCTGAAGGAACATTTAAACCATGCACTGAACAATAATTAGGGCTGCTATTATGATAATGAATTAATCAAGTGTAATTAATCAAACAAATTCAGATTTTTTTACCTCTTAAATGTGAATATTTTCTTGTTTATTTGCTCCATATAACAATATAATTTCCAGGTTTGGGAAACAACAGATTTATTTTGTGCTTTTCTAGTTTTGATGACCACTTCATGGGTTGTGTTTACTTGGATTACTCATCTGAATAAACAAATAACCTAGCGACTAAGTCACAGTTACGGCAAAGGTTGGTGTGAATGCTGCTTAGTGACTTTAGAAAATTACAAATAAATGAATAAAAAGGGCTTCCTTTCACTTAATCAAACCAGATTTCATTCAACTTTGCTGTTTGCTGAGAGTACTCTTTTTTCCAGGTACAAGCAAAGGAACATGAAATGAGAGGAATACACATTCAGCAACATAATACAACCAATAAAAAAGTACAATAACAGAGGCTTAATGTCAGTTGTGTCTCACCTGCATCATCTTGGCATGGATGTAGAAGCAGGAGTAGCCGAGCTGAGTGATCTTCTTGGCCAACAGCTCCACCCGCTGAGTGGAGTTACAGAAGATGATGGACTGGTTGATCTGAAGCTGTGGGTGCAGGAAACAAAGACATCGTCATGAATCACACTCCACCCACCTTTTCACCTTTAAGTCAGGGTTTCTGTGCTGTGCAATGTTATTATGAGAGAAATCTGCATAGTTTGTCATTTGTGATTTACCCTGGAGAAGAGAGTGTTGAGGCAGTGGACTTTCTGCCTCTCAGTGACATAGGCGTAGAACTGAGTAATGCCCTTCAGCGTCAGCTCCTCCATCAGGTTTATCTCGTAGGGTTTCTGAAGGTGCTTGGCCTACAACAAAAGTCAGTCATTTAAATTTAAAAAAAAAAAAGTACAAGCCATACATTTTAGAATGTCTGAGATCATTACAACTGTGGAAAAAAAGACTGAAAACTATTTCTCTTCAGGATTTTTATAGTTGTGTCTAAACATTTTCCTTTAACGATGTACAGGTGCCATAGTTATAACTCCACCTCAAACAACGTAACCGTTCACTCGTAACGGTCTTCAATTCCAGAAATGCTCAGACACACATTATTTTAAATTCCTAAAGATAAGGGAATGAAGTAGAGAAGAGCAGCAGACTGTGAGGCTGCAGTACCACTAATACATAGAAAGAGGGAGACAGAGCAGGACAGTATCTAAACCAGCTTTGTGTTTGGTACACCAGGGGTCAGCAAGTTTAGCCTTTTTGTTTTTTCCTTCTTCTAATCTAAACTTCTTCTACCAAATCTTGTACAAAATTACTAATTTAGTAAATGTATTGTTTCAAATTTGCCACCAACTGTTTGTGTCTTAAAATGTCTTCAGTCGGAGAAAAAATAAAAAAAACTGTTGAGTGTGCTGCCTTAAGCTAACAATAGTCACCTGGTGATAATGTGGACTGAAACAATTACTGAAACTATATTTTCCCTTTTTCACACTGTTAATAATTATTGTGCATCATTACTGCTTCATTGAGTAAAGTATATCGTTAAAATGTCAGTTCTCAACATGCTTGTTAAACAAATTATTTACATTACCATTCTGTACAAACAGAGACTTTTGCGGACTTTGGTCCCCACTAAAGCATACAGGTCAGTATGTGTGCGTTTCACTCACTTTAAAATCTACTATTTCACGTGGATTAAAGAAGTGTGAAAGTCTAAAAATTTCCTCCGACACTAAAAAGATTGTAAAAATGGCAGAGCTTCTCCACACATTCAAACTCTGTTATGATTAGCGGATGTGGGTGGAAACGTTTATATAACAGACAAACACAGATCTGGGCACAGCATGAGAACAGCTTGGTCAGCAGTCAAGAGTAGAGCGGTGCCAAGTGGCCTCGAGCCCGGACAATGAGCCAACGACAACGACTCACCATGAACTTCTGTACGCTGATGGGGAAGGTTGCAGAGTAGAGCAGGATCTGCCTGTTCTTGGCCAGAAAGCTAATGATATCCTCGATGAGCACCACAAAGTCCTGAGACAGCAGCTTATCCGCCTGAGGAGACACAGTTTGACATGAAGGACACACTGGCAGAGACACTACACAGGCATGATTTATGTAATTTCCCGTTTGAATTAAATGTTTACCTCATCCATCACCATCATCTGGACTCTGTCCACCTTTGCCACTCCCTTCTTTATCAAGTCCAGGATCCTGCCCGGGGTAGCGATGACCACATGCACTGATGCAGGAGACAGAAAACTGCTACTGAGCACCACAGGATCAGTTTTATGATTTCAATTCCAAAACTACTATTTCAAAGAATTAGATTATGGACAAAATCAGAAGATAAGTTCTTTTTACAGTTTAAAAAAAAAAAAAAAAAAAGCTATTTCAAAGCTAGATAAACTTCATACCTGGATTTCAAGTGTGTCATGTTTCATTTGATTTGGGTCAAAATACAGATTATTAATTCTTTAAAAAATCTTTCTTCATTTAAATGTAGTTAAACTCAAGACAAATGGTCAAATCTACAGGTGAAAGTAATGATTATTTTTTCATAATCAATCTGTTTAATCAATTTTCATCACAGTTGTTTGGTCCTTAAAAGTGTCAGAAAATCATCAAACTAATTAATTTAATGATCAAAATAGATGGCGATTGACTTTGTAATCAATTAATAATCGCAGACCTAGCAGGATCATATGTTAATTTCTTTTAAGAGTGAGAAAAGTAGATGAGTAAAACCGGCAAATATTACTTCATATACATTGCAGACTCCTGAAACTAATTTTGGTAACTCATTTAAGGTTTTTAAGTGGGGAGACATTTGTTTAAAGATGGCAAACTATCTAATTGTGACACAAAACAAGAACAAATTTATTCATAAGGTCCAATAAGTTACAGCCATGTCTGTAAATCCTAATATTAATTTGATTTCGTGAACAAATAATTTCCAAGAGATTTCATGCATGCAATTTAAAACATATACATGAATCTTTGGGGAACAAATTCAACACATTTTTGGAGGCACCCAGAAATGAATCACCGTTATACATATTTGTGTTTGTGAGGTTCTTACCAGTCTCGTCCAGGCGCATGATGTCATCCCGCAGGTTGGTGCCCCCGGTGGTGGCCATGACTTTGACTCCTCCGAGGTGTTTGCTGATCTGGATGCAGATCTGACTCACCTGCAGGGCCAGCTCACGAGTGGGCACCATGACCATGGCTGAGGATTCACAGTGTAACAAAGTACAGGTAAGGAAATTGCAGTTTTGCCAAAAATGAGAAGATTTATTATAACATTTTATACCTTCTTATATATGTTTTTTTTTCTTCACATGTATATTTTTGTTTTTATCTCATGTTTGTTCTATTTCTTATATTTAAGAGTTGTAAGAGATCTCAATAGTCAAAGTACATCCGCCTATAACCTATAGACAGAGCCTCACCCTGTATGTGGTCCTTTTTCAGGTCTATTCTCTCCAGCAGCGGGATAAGATAGGCTCCACTTTTTCCCGTTCCATTTTTAGCACGGGCCAGTATATCCCGTCCAGACAGGGCGATGGGAATGCTCTCCTCCTGCAACACAAGACTCTCATAAATAAAATGCAACTCTCTCATATAACCATTTTTACAGACATGCACTAAGGGTTAAAGTCCAGAGATTTTGGATCAGACAAGAGCAGGAGAATCTCCTGAGGAACCTGGTGCCAGGCTTGATCGTACCAGGTATGACTCACTGTGAATCCTCTAGGGCTTCTCCTGCCATTTTCTCACACGAGTTCACTCGCGCATTAGAAGTTGGTGAGATAATCTCTAGTGACATACAAGCTTCTTGCACAATCTCTACTCTAACCATACAAATCAGAGGTGGTACTTGGTGATTCTGGCACACAAACACACAGCAAGATGACATTTTTCATCAGTTACCCATCCTACTGCTCCCCATTTCCCTCCAGTCTCAGATTTTCAAAACTGGCAGTTGCGTTCATTTCATGAAATGAACGCAACTGCCAGTTTTGAAAATTCAACATATGAATTTATTGTGAAAATAGTTAGTTGCAGCCCTAGAAGCTAATTTCCCCCAAAAGTTGCATTCAAATTTGTTGATGTACTAAATATATCGGGTTAATTTACCTGAATAGGTGATGGTTTCTCCCAGCCCATCTCAAAGATGCCCATCAGAAGTTCTCGTTTGAGACAGTAATCTTCAAATTCATTCCCCTTAGTGGACGTCACATCCTACAGTGGATACAGAAAGTTCAGAATTAAAGCAGAAAATGACTTTAAACCAGCGTGTCTTTAGAAACGACCATCAGGTTTGACTCACTGAGGTTTTGACCCTGGTATCTTTAGGAGGGAGCTTCAGGCTCTGTTTCCAATCATCTCCAAACTTGATGCCTCCTCCATCTTTCTGGGGTAAACCCAAAGCTTTTCCTTGAGTCATAGGTGCTGGCTGGACTGAAGCGGGTTTGGTCTGTCCTCTGAGCTGGCCATTCTGCTTGTTCAGTCCCATCACGACTGTGCCAACGCTTTCTGTTCTGGCCGTTGCCATTTTTTCCGTGATGTCCTATTGTTTTTTTGTTTTTTCAAAAGTTATTAGATTTTTGCCTCTTAGGTTTTTCTTTTAAAAATTATCTTCAAAAGTAAAAAAAAAAGTTTAATA
This sequence comes from Solea solea, assembly GCF_958295425.1. Classification (NCBI taxonomy): domain Eukaryota; kingdom Metazoa; phylum Chordata; class Actinopteri; order Pleuronectiformes; family Soleidae; genus Solea; species Solea solea. The sequence continues at coordinate 8,422,275 of NC_081153.1, read as the reverse complement.
AAGCATTAACAAAACAATATTCTATGTTCTTTTCTTTCGTTTTTTTGAAAGTCCAAAGCTTTTACAACAGAAGTCAACTTAATAGTATTTACATATACACATGTACGTGCACTTCAGTCCCCTTCAAACAGAGTGACTGACGTACGAGAACATCGAAGGAGAAAAAAAAAAGAAGTTTTCACACAAAAGCTCTTCAAAATGAAGAGAAATTTGCATTCATATACTTGCTCACGATATAGAAAAATTATATGTGAACAAGTATCAAAAGCGATTAAAGTCCTTAAATAGAACAACTAAGGCAATCTGAACTTGGGGAATTAGCTTCTTCAATATAATCTTAGTTCAATTGGTAAACGTTTGTTTCTTAATGGGACAATGTTTCCCGTTTCCACTTTTGAGTCCATCAGAGATGCTCAATATTCCCTGTCGTTGAAAAAACGGATGTCCAACTTTGTACAAGTCTCTGCCCCCAAAAATAGTCAAAAATCATAGAGTCTGTAATGCTCTGCGTTTATATCCACTGTGTGAGTTGACGTCGCGCCACATGTGAAAACAAAAAAAACCCTGAAAATACAAATCACTGAAGGGGTTTTTGTTTCTAGTCCAAAGCCAAAAAAAAAAAAAATAGCTCTTCACCCCCGTTGAGTCGTCGCTGTGTGTTTCCTTACTGCTCCAAATGTTCGACCCTCTCTCCCTCGACACCACACACCTTCAGGGTCGGATTGTGAAGTGTGCAAGTTTGACCGCGATCAACTCCCTGCTGCCTCCTTAGACTTTTCACCTGAAATAAAATCAGAGAAAAATTATTTAACAAAAGGAGCATAAACAGCTGAAGCATCACCAAGTCACTATCTGTTGATTTTTCTTTGGGTCTGTAAGAAATGTTACAACTGTACCTTCTAGGGCTGCGACAGTTAGTCAATTCATTGATTATTAGGGTAATAATTTTACTTCAATAAATCAATGAATTGACTAATTGTCGCCGACCCAAAGAAAAAATCAACAGATAATGACTAAAATTAAGATAATTTTAATCAGTAAAATTATTACTCTTTTTATAAAACAGTATATTCTGTTAATAAAAAAAAAGAGCAGAAAAGACATGCCAACTATTTGGATAATTGGTCTGTGTGTTTTCATTTAAATATAAAAACAAATTCTGATTTTTCAGCTTCTTGAAACAAATATATTCTGGTTTATTTGCTTGTTATGACAGAAATAATTTAAACAGAATTATTTTAATTGTGGACAAATCAAGAAAATTGAGAACATCATTTCTGGGTTTGGTAAACATTCAACATATTCTGAACGGAAAAACAAATCAATTAATCATTTACTTGGGACTACCAATTAATTGGCAGATAAAGTTAGTCCAATTCACACCAATATCATGATTAGACTAACTGGCCACTATATTAGGTACACCTGTTTAACTGTTTGTTTAGGCAGGTATTTAATCAAACCAACTAAGGGTCAGAATAGGGAAGAAAATTATATTTACTTTATTTTTGGGAACAAATAATCTACTAGAAATTTCATGCATAATCTCTTTTATGTTTAAGCGAAAAAAGAAAATACACAATTAGACGACAGGAATCTGCGAAGAATGGTCGGACTAATTAAAAATCTATTGAAAATCAACAGTAAATCAATTACGCACTTAATTAGGTCTTGTGTACCTAATAAAGTGGTCGTTGAGTCTGTATCCACTGTGCGGGTGTCTCTGTTCGCTTCTCTGTAGAGGTTCCTTGTATTAAAACACTAGACCATGTTCTTTTAATCAAAATAGCTACATTTTGTAGTGACTTTACACAACATAAGCCACTTCAAATCTACACTACAGCTCAGACAGATACAGCTGTAAGCTAGGTAGCAAATAAATCATTTAAACGGTTGTATTTGTCTTTTGGACATTTTAAATTTACAAGACAATACTCTTTTTACAGAAATGTTTAAATTACGAAATTGTTCGCTGTCGCTGCTGTTACGTGGCGTGTGGTTTTATCGCTAACGCAGTGCTCTGTAGCACGATTGGCAAGATGAACTAGCCTCGAGGCTAAATTAGCACAAACGTCAGCTAGCCTGCTCACAACAACTTTGGTGTTTTTAGCGGAAACTGGACGATTCCGAGTCGCCGCAGACTTACCTTTGTTTATCTGCTATTTTACATGAGTTATCCGGTCCGCTGCTGATCGGCTGCTTTCTCTACAAGTCGCTTTAATTACCAAGTTTTATTTGACATAAATCGCTTCTATTGTGTTTCCTCTGCCTTTCAATCAACATGGTCGCCTTCTTCTTCTTCGTCTTCTCTTTCTCGCCCTGTTTCTCCTGTTTATCAACACGTAAGGATCCGTTACGCTGCTGCACCCTGCCGGTAGATATGACTACTGCTCCAAGAGGATATTTTCAAAATAAAATAAAATAAACAAAACAAAACAAAACAAAACAAAACAAAACAAAACAAAACAAAACTAAATGAAAAAAATAAAACTAAATAAATGCAGTGAAATAAAACAAAATTAAGTCAAATTATGTGGGAAACTGGGCTGACTTGACAGAAGTTTGCACTGTTAGAGTGCTGTCTACATTAACAATAAGCATGTGACTATGATACCAATCACATGAAACAGGAAATTAACTTGGTATCTTTTATTCAAACAAACAAAAATTACAGAATTGAGACTTATTGTGATATATGAAAATAACACTGTTTGCATTTCTAAATATCTTCTATGCTTCTGTTTTTACCATTATGGAAACATTTGAGGATGTCTTATAAACTTCAAAGTCTAGGTGATGTGGCTTTTTGTAATCAGATGAGCAATTGGAGGCTGTTTTCATAAACTAAGTGCAACTGGTACATAAAAGCAACAAGACAAAACCACTGAGGAAATGCAGGCTATTTAAAAGTGTAGTAAAATTTTAAATCAATACATTATTGCTAAAACAGACCCTAACTAAAGTCTCCCCCTAAAGGGCCAGTGCAACCCATAAAATGTACATTTTAATACAATAGTGATTGCAGCTCCCACTGGGTATAATTTGCCAAATATTATGTGAAATCACAATATTTTGGAATGGTTGTTTGTCTCTATGTGTGTGTGGCCCTGCGATGGACTGGCGAACTGTCCAGGGTGTACCACGCCTATCGCCTGATGTAGCTGAGATTGGCACAGCCCCCCCCCGTGACCCTCTAGTGGAGGATAACACGGTAGATGATGATGATGATGATGATAATATTTTGAGAAAGAAAGTAGGTCAGGGGTGCAATCACATTTTGACAAGCGCAGAAGGGGGTTTATGGATTGAATTTGCCCTTTAAGGAGGTAAAGAGCAATGAATAGAACCAAGCGATTTTGAGGAAAATACCTTTAGGCCACAAGGTGTGTTCCAAACCTGCCTCTAAACAAACACTGTTTGTTCATTCCGGTTTTTATTTGATTTTTTTATTTTCTACATTTGTATTAAGCAAATTAACCACACACCAACAGGTTTCTTTGAGAAAAATGTGCGTTTGTTTGCTGTGTTATATTATACAAAACACAACTAACATGGAGTCATGTGGTTTATCTGAAGGCTACACAGATAACATCAGTACAACAACACCGGTTATGTTTGCATTTCTGATTTAATACAGACTTTAAATAAACTGTGGTACATATTTATCATGAGTAAACATTCATTTACAATATAACGCATCATATCCACACACTGTCGGTGAAAACAGGGTCTTTTTTTTTCATGAGCTGTAAACATGTGACAAACTGAACACAATTCAGTGAATCCAAATTATAAAATAATAACATTAATAATGATAATGCATCAGAAATGTGTTCCCTATACAAGTAAATCTTCATACACGATGGAAATACAGAAATACTTAAAATTAAAAATGACATTATTTTAAAAATTACAACCTCACTGTTTTGTGTTAAGTTTCATTTACTGTGTAAATCTGCATCTTTATCATATCAATCTTAGTAGAAAAATACTTGTAGTAAAAGTAGTAGTAATAATTGTATTATTAGTGGTAGAAAGTTAGTTATTAGTTTTTCTTTTAAACAGAAAATGTTGTGCAGTACAGGTTTCAAGTGCAGAGCCTCAATAAGCTTCTTCCTGTTTGTTTTACAGTGTTCTGGTTCATCCCCATAATCCTCCCTGAACTTTCCTTTAACTTATTGCACAACACTCAACCACACATCACTTTCTCTTCTTCATCCACAAAAATCACACACGTTTTGGTTCTCTTACTTAAGTGACTTTGTTCTTTGGCCATTTGTGAAGAGCAGGCGTCGTTCTTTCTTGCTCAAAAACCTCCCTTATCCGTGCCACGCAGGTTTCCAAGGCAAACTCCGTTTCCTTGGCGATCGGCGACAGGTTGAGAAAGCCGTGGGGCAGGTCCTCCACGACCGTCAAACTCACAGGCTGACCCATGTCTTGCAGCTTCTTGGCAAACGTCACAGAGTCGTCCAGCAAGGCGTCCAAAGCAGAGGCCTGAGGAGACAGAGGGGAACCAGGGGATATTGTGAATCTGTAAATCTGTCCGTCTGTTAATCACATAACTATCCAACAGTTTGCTTGACAGGCTTGGCAGGATACTTTCTAAGGCATGGGTCTTCAACTGGTGGAGACCCAATCGATTTCATGTGGCCCTCCAAACAATATCAAGTTGTAATGAGTCATTTCTATATGTTTTTATTTTTAAATTAATAGATTAATTTTGGATTATAAATATGTTTTTTTTATTGTTGCATATTAAAACAAGCACTTATATTACTTGACTGGCCCCCGACTGACCAGACGAGACAGTCAGTGGCCCACAGGTCATTTGAGTTTGAGACCCCTGTTCTAAGGGCACCAGTGTGCACTGACATTGTTTTGGATAAGAAATGCAAAAGATATCTGTTGAAATGTGACAGACACACAACCATCCACACTCTCAGCTCTTCTTCCTCTATCCACCAACCATGGATTATGCTTAAATTATTTTCTCAATGAATTCATTACTTGTTTGGTCTTTTAAAAGTTAGAAAATGTTGATCAGCATTCACCAAACCTGGAAATTATGACAAAAATGATTGTTATATGGAGCAAAGGAACCAGAAAAATACTCACATTAAAGAAAATGAAAAAATGAAAAAAACACTCAGATTATCAGAATAGTTTGAGAATCGATTAATTGTTGCAGCCCTAGCACAAATTAAGCCTAAAACACAGATTAAGTAAATAAACTGTCTCTCGCTCTCTTACCACGATGTGCACAGGCGGGAGACCTCGCAGCAGGTTGTTTGGAGCCAGCACCGGTGACACAAACGGGTTCCTGATGATGGGAGAGGAGGTCGGGCGGATAAAGGCCAGACACTCAGAGCGTAAGGGCTCAAAGCCTTGTGGGTAATCGACATGACACACAGCGTTTGGCTCGGAGGTTTGAGTCAATGTCCTCCTGGTTTCGCTGCTCTGCTGCCGTCTCTGCAGTGACGACATGGAGAGCGCTCCACCTGAGGTCAGCATGGGGTCCAGAAAGGACTGGATCCAGTTGGAGGCTCCCTGGGTGAGATCGCTGAGCAGCACGGCCGTGTCTCTGCTCAAAGAGCTCAGACTGTTGTTTGTCACTGAAGGCTGCACCACGTTTGATTCTGCACCTGGGACGGAAACACGAGGCGAGGTCAGGAAAGAAACAACAACACTGCAACAACATCACTTGTGTCCTAACAGTTTCAACCACCAAATGTAAATTATAAAAAAAATGTAGGTTTCAAATTCTGTAAAATTCAGTAACATTCCCTGGTCTGAGACAGTGGGAGTGTGTCCACTGGAGGAACTGAACTCACACTTACACACAAATGCACACTTGTATGCTCAAAGTAACAAACAAACAGATTTTAGTCACTAAACATAAGGCTCATCTAATCAAATCTATTCCTGTTTTAGTCCAAGATATCTGAAGAGTATGTCCCTGCCATTAGACAGCCTGGTCCAACTGAAAGATACCGTTTGAGTCACATTCTAAACAGCTAATTTCCCCACACCATAGAGAAAATCAGTGTTGTTGATCCACTGCTGTTTCCATCGTCTAAGTTAAATGTGTTATTTTGTGACTTCAGTGATTGAAATTCTTTGTTCAGATTTACTTTACAGTCATACAAACTAACCAAAATGAGGAAGAAGTAGACCAGCAGCTCCCATATATCTCTGAGAGCTAAAATTGCTGATTTTTTTCAATGGAATTTGGTGCAGGACAAAATTAAGTTTCAAAGCTTAAAAAAGGCTGTCTAAAGCAGCAAACACTTAAGTTAAACTATGGGTTAATACAAAGGCTGTATTGGTTTGTTTCTGCCTAACAGCTGGTTGTTATTCATTTACATATTTCTTTTCCTCCCACATGACCTTGTTTATATACAAATCATTTTTGATATGATCCGTTTTCTGTTGCAAGGGCGCCAGATGTGCTCCTGTGTTAAATGAGGCATGACACACACACACACTTCCACACCCACATACCTGCATAGGCATTGAGACACTTTGCAAGAACACCTAGAGGCAACAGCGGGTCAATGAGCGTGAGCAGTCGGGAGGGCGAGGCATCAGTGGTGAGTAAGATGGCAGGGTAGGCAGCCATGATGCCATCAGGGACTCGAACGCCCATGGAAATGGCCTTCATGGACACAGTGATACAGAGGTTTCCTCCAGCGCTGTCACCTGCCAGACAAACCCGCTCTGCTGTGGAGCCTAAGAGACACACACACACACACACACACACACACTAATGACAAAGTCAAACACAGTGAAGAACAAAGACTGTTTAAAACGCTGTTTGGCAGACATTTTAATTCTGCTGCCCTGTTTGTGTCACTTCGATAAATCTAATCAAACCATTTCAAACAATAAAGCCAAGACACACACAGTTGCTGGCATCAGGGAAGCAACAACTGGACTTTAGTGCAGGAAGCAAGCAGCCACACACATTTCCGTTTTCAGATTGAAAATGCTGTCTAACGACAAGGTAAAGCTACTGACCACACAAATAGCAACTGTCCTGATTCGATCTTTTCTTTAAAAAGTTTTCCGAAAACACAGAGAAATGTCTTCATACACACAAAAGCACAAAGTATATGTGATGCTGTAATGCTGCTACAGAAATTCACCAAAACTGGAAAAGAAAAAGTGAAAAACCCGAAATCAGAGAAAACAAAGCAAGAACATGACTTTTTCTAAACAATCTTTTTCTTTTTTAAAAAGTAACATGAAATGTGTTCAAACACACAAAACCCCTCAAAATGACTCTAAACAGTGTAATACACATGTTGGGCCTGTGTGTGCTGTGTTTATTACTATGTGATGTAGTGTGAGTGCTCCTCTTACCCAGCAGGTGGCAGTTGTTCAGGGCCCAACAGTAGGCGTAGAAACACTCCTCCAGTGCTCGGGGAAAAGGCGCCTCAGGCGACAGAGAGTAGTCGACGGAGAGGACGGGGACGTTCAACTCCTTGGACCAGTTACGAAGATAACTCTAAGAGAGAGACAGACACGACGACAAAAGCTGTATGATGAAGAGAAAACCAGCAGCTTCCCATAGCAGCGCTTCCTTCAAGCCGCTTCCTGTGCTGTACCTCATGTGATTTGGACGTCTGAGCGACAAAACCTCCTCCGTGGAAGTGGATGAGCAGCCATGGAGAGCGGGGCTGCTTCTGTACCCAGGGCATATGAGTGACGGAGAGGGGAGGAGGGACAGATCTGGACAAGGCCAGTAGCTCTTCACTGTCCTGTCAAGTCAACACATAAACAACAACAAAGCCACTTAAAAATTTAGAGAAATCATTTTTCCTGAAGATAATCTGCCCACTGCTTCCAATTCTAGGAAGGTTCCTAGTAGTACCAAAAGATAATAATTCAAATTAAAAAATTCAACCAGTGGCTTCCTCAGTTCTCTTATATTTAAAAACATTCTGTGGTTGTTTCACCCTTTTTCTTCTTCTTTTCATCTTTCATCACTGCTTAAATTATATAAACCTTTGCAGTGTCAGGTTTTAAAAGATGTATATACATATATGTGTACATATAAGTTCACATATATAACAGAATATATATATATATAATATATAACAGAACTTGTTTTGATGTTTTTATTTATTTGCACTTTAAAGGAGGAGGTTGTTGGTTTCCCCCCTCTCCTCTTTCAGAGCTGTAGCTCCTTACATGTCCTTCTCGAAGCTCATAGGAGATCAGACGCATGTGCACCGGTCCAGGGCCCCAGAGAGCGACAGGAGGGGACACAGTGGTTGTCAGACTTGGATCTGAGGCCAGAGGAAGGTGTAAAGTCTCAGGAGGTACAGTCATGGTGAAGTTCAGCTGAACTGGGTTCGAAGTTATTCTGCTGAAGCCCTGGACAGAAAAACAAACACAGGAGAATGAGAAGTGACAACAGTGAGGAGGCACTTTGTGTAATGACGGCATGGGAGGCAGAGTATTTGACCGTGCCTACTGTTATAAGGCCGGACTCTGTGAGGTTCCAGAAGGACTTCCAGAACGGCAGATCCAGATTCTGGGTAATGCGTTCAAACTCAATTCCTCGCAACTCTGGATCAATGACGTACTTCCCTGATGTGAGGAGAGAAAGTGCTGCCACACCTGGAGAGAAGGAAGATTATTATATTATTATTTTAAAGAGGATCAGTCAGTCAGTCATCATCTACCGCTTTATCCTCTGCCAGAGGGTCGCGGGGGGTGCTGTGCCAATCTCAGCTACATCGGGCGATAGGCGGGGTACACCCTGGACAGTTCGCCAGTCCATCGCAGGGCCACACACAGATAGAGACAAACAACCATTCGCTCTCACACTCACTCCTATGGTCAATTTGGAGTGTCCAATTTACCTATCCCCACACTGCATGTTTTTGGACTGTGGGAGGAAGCCGGAGAACCCGGAGAGAACCCACGCACACACGGGGAGAACATGCAAACTCAATGCAGAAAGGCCCTTGTTCCAACCGGGGCTCGAACCCGGGTCTTCTCGCTGCAAGGCGAGAGTGCTAACCACTACACCCATTTTAAAGAGGATCATATCTGAAAATCTAAGGTATAAGCTCCTGTTGAAACCATATGTGTGTCTGAATTCAGAGTTTGCAGCCTTCCTGGAATTAGGAAAAGTCCACCTATTGCTCCTAATTCTAGGAAGAGAATTAGGAGCAATGGGTGTTGGGGTATATTGTATTGAGAACCCAACACCCACTCGGGAACTGGGGTGACATCAACATTGAGTTAACCACGTTCCATTTGAGTAGAGAAGAAGACGGATAGAAATATAAATGCTGTCACCGTTTTATCTTGGGTCTGTAGTTTGTCCTTATGTCTTTAGTCTGTCTTATGTCCTCACATGTTGTCTTAGTGTTGTTTGTCTTATTATGTCAGTTGTGTGTTGTTCAGTTATCGTTTGATTATTAATTTAAACAACATTTTGCACAAATGTCACTTTTATTTGAAAGTGATAGTTGCTCTACTCTCTCAACCCTCACCCAACACTTTTTGACAGCTTCTGTACTTTTAAAAGCTGCAGACTTTAAACTGAGACACAACAGTTGACATCAAAAGCTCAGAAAGAGAGACAGAGACTCACCAAACCCGGACTGCTGTTTACCAAATGTCTCTCCATAGGAAACCATGCTGATGACAACACTCTGTAGGAATGGACGCAGAGAAGGAGAATACTGCGGGAAGACAAATATAGCAAGTATGTTATATACAATCCAAAAAATCTTGAAACTTGCTACCTGATCATTTGAAACCGGCTGCAAACGTCACAATTTTCAGAAGGAAATCCTGCTAGCAATGTGTTGTTTATTGTGCCATTTTATACTTAGATAATAATAACAATAATAACAGATTTTATTTGTATTGCACTTCACATTCGAACAACAAATCTCAAAGTGCTATAGACTAAAAACAAGATAATAAAAGAAATAAAAAAATTTAGCTGTATGCTTTTCTAAAAAGGTAGGTTTTGAGTTCTTTTTTAAAAGCATCCTCCGTCTGTGGAGCCCTGAGGTGGTCAGGAAGGGCATTCCACAGACGGGGAGCGGCAGCTTCTTAAGCTCTGTCCCCCATGGTCTTGAGCCGTGTCCTGGGTGCGAGCAGACGGTGCTGTTGGCCTGACCGAGTCCTGGCTGACGTGTGTGGTGTGAGGAGGTCAGTGAGGTAAGTGGGGGCATCACCATGCAGACAGTGGTGGGTGTGCAGGAGGACCTTGTACTCAATGCGGGCGGAGATGGGGAGCCAGTGAAGGGAGTGGAGGATGGGGGTGATGTGCTTGTACTTCTGCACCCTCATCAGGACCCTGGCAGTGCTGTTCTGAACATACTGGAGCTTTTGGAGGCTCCTGCCAGGGATCCCGATGAGGAGTGCGTTACAGTAATCCAACCTGGAGGAGACAAAGGCATGGACGAGCTTCTCTGCAGCTGGAAGGGAGAGGAAGAGGTGGAGTTTGGAGATGTGAAAGGTGAAAGAAGGAGGTTTTGCAGATGTGGGTGACATGATTGTCGAAGGAGAGGTGGGGGTCAAACTTGACCCCAAGGTTGGTAACGGAGGGAGAGGGGAATGTTGTGGCCAAAAAGTGAAACTGAGGTTATGGGGGAAGACCGGCGTTGTTGAGGAGTACCGGTTTGGATGGCTTCTATTTTTGAGCCATTCAGCTGCAGGAAGTTTTGACTCATCCATGCGTTTATCTCCTCCAGGCAGGAGCTGACACTCTGCTACAGTGGCAGAGGGTTGTGTGTCGTCAGCATAGCAGTGGAAATGAATTCCATGCCTGCTGAAGACACACCCGAGGGGAAGCATGTAGATGGGGAAGAGGGTTGGACCGAGCACAGAGCCCTGGGGGACCCCACAGGTGACAGTGTGGGGGCGAGATTTAGCATCCACCAGGACCACGTGCTCTGCACTGTCAGTGAGATAGGAGCGGAACCAGTGAAGGGCAGTGTCAGAGAGGCTGATGAAGTGCTGGAGACGATGGAGGAGGATGTTGTGGTCAATGGTGTCGACCGCAGCAGAGAGGTCGAGAAGAATGAGGAGGGATGTGGAACCGGAGTCAGAGGACATCAGCAGATCACTGGTGACTCTGATGAGAGCTGTTTCTGTGCTGTGGGAAGGGCGGAAACCGGATTGGAATTTTTCATAGAGGTAATTTGATTTGAGATGGTTGTGAAGCTGGATGGAAACAACTTTTTCTAGGATTTTGGAAATTAATGGGAGATTTGAAATCTGTAATTTGACAGAGGGATTGGGTCTAAGGTTGGTTTTTTGAGTAGAGGTCTTATCAAAGCTGTTTTGAGGGAGGAAGGAACGCTGTTTGGAGAGAAAGATTAATGATTTTTGTTATGAGATGGGTAATGGAATGGTTGTGTGTTTTGAGGAGAAGGGAGGGGATCAAGGGAGCAGGTGGATGGTTTGGATCTGCGGATGATCTTTTCGACCTCCTGCTGTGTTGTGGGGATGAAATGTGAGAAATGTGTGCTGAAAATTGCTGGGATGTCTTGAATGGGACTATGTGTTTGTAAGATAGATGAGCGGATATTGTCAATTTTGGAGGTGAAAAATTTAAGGAACTTGTTGCAGTTACTGTCTGTATGAGTGTAGTATGGAGTGATCTGAGGTTTGAGAATGTGATTTACTGTAGAGAAGAGCTGCTTGGAGTTACCTGGGTTATTGTTGATGATTGTGGAATAGTGTTCTGACCTGGACACGGAAAGGGCTTAAGCGTAAGATCTTTGATGTTCCCGGTAGGCCAACTTATGCACCGTCAGGCCGGATGTTTTGCTGGCTCGCTTCAGGACGTGGCCTGACCATTTCATTTGCCTCAGCTCCTTTGTGTACCATGGGGCAGTCTGTTTTTTCAAAGGTGCATGAGAGTCCAGGATGGAGTGTTATTGTAAAAATCCACAAGGTTGGAGACTGAGGAGGATGTATGTGGGAGAAGAAGCTGGAGATGATGACTGAAAGAGGGGGAATGTTACCCGATGTTATTTAGGTTCCTGAAAGTTATTGTACAGTTTGGGTTTGTGTAGGGAGATGGTAGGGGGAGTTTCGTGTTGACTGCCTGATGGTCAGACACACCAGTGTCATATACATGGAGCTCAGTGACTGTGAGGGAGCTGGTGATAACTAGGTCCAGGGTATGGCCTTTATTGTGGGTGGAGACATTGACATGTTGGGTGAGGTTGAGGCAGATTACTTGCATATGACGACCATCTATCTCTGTCAATTCTTCTCATAAAAGGTACCACTACGGACCTCCTTTTATGACACTACTAAGTGTTTCGCATCTAGAAACACTATGGTGCAGGCATTGGACAACTGATAGCAGTGCTGTCTACGTTATTGTATCTGCCTATACCATAAACCATAAAATAAACCATAAATAAATGAATATACCAAGTATTAAGTCTGTCTTAAGGCACCCTTAGTAAGTCATCCCCCAAGTTTGAAGCCTGTCAAACAAAACTGCTGGACATTGATGAGACAGACAAACGTTCCTCTCTCCTCTATATCTAACAAGCATTTATTATTTAGTGTCACTGTCTCACCTGAAAACCCAGGCAGCGTCCATAGAAACAGGCTTTGTGCATGGAGCTGTACTCCTGCACAAACCTGTGGCTCAGGTCTCCGTTGTTTGGGGACAACAACTGACCGTGATGGTTGTCGTTGATCAGCTGCTTGGCGAGGTGAAGCAAGGCACGCAGCTGGCAGAGGGCGCTAGCATATGCCTCCATCTCAGACACGTTGTGTTCGGCCCTGAAGAAGGCACTGTTGTAGTTAGCAGCAATGTAACGGCCCTTGTGAATGATGTGCACAATACAAGCTTGCAGAACCTGAAAAAGTGAGAAGAAAAGAAAGGACATGACTTCTCAAGTGACATTCAGTCTTTGTAAGGAAACAAATGCTGCACTTTCATCATGGTATAGCACAGTTTTGGAATGGTAAAGCCCAGGCTTAGGTGTGGGCTGTGCCCGTTAGCCTTGTCAGCGAGATATGTAGCATGATGTCATACTGGGTGGTGTATGAGAATAGACTGGGCACTGAAGAGACACTGATCCCAAGGAAGTGACGTTTTTTCTGTTGCCCAATCGGCTGACTGTCGTGGGTGAAGCTGGTCTAGCTCCACTCTGACCATAACGTACCATTTTACTCTGGTACCTTAAATGGAAAGGTTGAGCTGGTTATTTTGGTACTATTACTAGAAACGCAGGGTAAGGGTATGCACTGTTCCACTCAGTTGAAACACGGCTAAATATTAATAATGTAAATAAATAAGAAGAGTCCTTAAGGTCTTAGTCACACAGACAAAGAACACTGAACCTGTACCTTATTTTTCTGTTTTGTCCTCAAAATGTAACAAAGTGTTCAATCACACATTACCCTCCAAAATTACCTTTTAACGCTGTCATACATTTGCCAAATCTGTACGTGCTACTGCTACAGAAATACACCAAAACCGGAGAAGAAGATACTGAGCATGCACATAAGGCATATGCTCTATGTTTTAGTTTTTTTTTTTTTTTTTTTTTTTTAATAAAGCTTTATTTGCATAAGTATAATATTACAAGTTGTTAATGAAGACATTTTCTGAAACAATGACGTGTTTACGAAAAACATTTTCCAATACAACAAAGGAAAAAATTGTTTATGTTTTGTTCCTTCTCCATGTAGATAGGACCTTATCTCAGTGAGATTGAAATGTGGTCTGGTATTAGCCAGGCTACAGAACCACTGGTCATTTCTGACCATTAAAACAGGGTTCCCGCACCTTGGTTGACAATAAATTCAAGGACTTTTTGAGGACTTTCCAGGACCAGTTCCTCAAATTCAAGGACTGAATGTGCTAACACAGCTTTCACAGCAAATCATAAGTGATGCTTCGTCCATGGCGTCCACTTTTACTGATTTGCAGCACACTCTGCATCTTGGACAAGTGATTGTCCTTGTGATCTTGGTCAAATTCAGTCTTTGTCATTTTATTTGGTGAGACAGAGATCTTGGAATTTTCATTTCCCAGACATCACGTCATTTGCTCTTGCTAAACGTTACTCGCTCATTGTTCTGCATGGAATCGCACATCAGCGGCTCGACTGCTAGTACACTGCTAGTAATTATGACTCCATGTTTGTTCTGCATAGGCCACGTCTATTTAGGGCGATATAATACAATCCAGTCCAGCTATCAGTTGATTGAGAAAAAGACATAAGTCGTCATACCTTGACCAGGGTGCGGTACCCATTCCCCGGCGTTTGTGCATCAAAGTCATAGTGGTGGTAAATGGTGGTCAGCATGGCGACCACAGGCTCTAGAGCCCGCCCGTGTCCCTGAATCTGTCTCAGACATGTGACCAGGCGCTCAGCAACAGTGCTGTACGAGTCCCTGCACAGAGCGGAAATGTTGTCTTCGCACACGCACTCCAAGGCTGCGAACACAACCTTGTAATCCATATCTGAGGCTGCAGGGTAAAAAAAAAACAAGAGAAAACATGTAAAAAGCGTGTGTGTTTTCTTTCAGGCTGTTTTATACCTGCCTCTGTAGTTCCTGACACAGCAGGCATGTGATGCATTTCCTGAAAAAAAACATACCATCACCCTAAGTAAACACACAGCAGACTGCGACACAGCTCATTGTGTTGTGCGATTACTCTTATCTGTTTGGTCAAGGGTGAAAATTCCAGAACAGCCTCAGGACAGAAACTTTGAAGCTCTGTTTCTGGTGTGTGCCTTTTACTCATGACAACTAAATTCACATGATGTCATCAAACTGTGCAAATGAAGTAATTGCAACAAATAACAATAATTCAGATGTGGCATAAACTCTGAACACAAACATGGCGTGATTTGTTGCTTTGCTCAAAACACAACAAGCAGCAAATAAATTGTTACATTGATTGAAAATATTGAATACTTGTTTTTCTGTCCAAGGGTCGCAGCCCAATACTGGACCGAGAAAGTTAATTAAATATATATATATAAAAAAGAAAGCGTTTAAATGTTGTGTTCTTTTCATTTCTGTCCGATTATTTGTTTGGTCCATTAAATGTCAGAAAGCGTTGGAAAATGTTGATCAGTGTTTTCTGAACCTTGAAATGATGATGTTCTCAAATGTTAATTTTTTTCCATGAAGCAAAATTATTCAGTTTCAATTATTTAATTGTTATATGGAGCAAGGAATATTCACATTTAAGATGCTGTAAAATCAGAAAGCTTGTTTTAATAATGAAGAAAAAAAACAACCTGCAGTATAAAAAGCAAAACCTTTTATAGAAGACACTCCAACCACTGCAGTTCTTCTATGGACATTTTGTGAAGATACAGGAAACATATCAAGGATGCAGTGTGTACCTCTCTGACATCAGTCTAGGGCTGTAACTAATTATCATTTTCATCCGTTGATTATTTTCTCTAGTAATCAAGTAATTGTTTGGTCCATAAAATGTCAGTAAATGTTGATCATTGTTGTTCAAACCAAGAAAGAAGTTCTCATACTGTACGTCTTGTTTTGTTCAAATATTCACATTTAAGAAATCTGAAAACATTGTTTTAATTCCACACACAATCCACATAATCGATTATCAAAATAGTTGACAATAGGAATCGATTAATCAGGTAACTGTCCTACATCAGTCATACTATTTTACATGAATTATCCTATCACATTTATCTTCAACTGTTGTGCAGTTTGGCTTAACTGGTATTAAACATAGAAAATCTTAAATAGTATGTCGACTCGACAGCAGCTGAAAGTGAAACTCTGACACTGGAGGCTTTATCACAGTCAAGACACGTACTTTTTAGTTTTTGTTTCTATTAGCAGTATCTCAACAGGCCGACATTTGGTTTCTGACAGAGCAGTCAACCAGCCCAGTGACTTCATGTGTTTTATAGGCTTCAACAAGTGATAATGTTCATAATCTTCTTTTATCGTTTAATCAATTATTTGTTTAGAAAAAAAGTGTTTCCCCAAACCTTGAAATTATAATGATGTCAGAATTATTTTTGTTTCAATGATTTCTTTGTTAAATGGAGCAAAGTAAGAAGAACATTTACACATTTAAAAATCTAAAAGTTTTAATTATTAAAAAAAACAATCAAACCAGTGAATCACTAATCAAAATAGATGGCACTTAAGTTAATCGTCTATTAATAATTGATTAATCATTGTAGCCCTAGTCAGCATTAGACATGAAGAGACGCGACTCACCCATCGAGGCCTCAGAATGGTGTGTATGTCTCTGCAGACACGGCAGGAGTCCAGATTAGATGTTAAACTGCAACATATGACAAAATAACAAGCAGAATATTTCTTAATTTTACAGTTTCGTCATAAACTCCAGACAGAATTATCCACACGAAAACTGAAAATCAAGAACAACAGAAATTTTAAGAGGAGTCATAACAGGACCACAGTCTGTAACATGTACTGTAAGAGCATGAAATATTTTAGATTATCGGTTTTCCAATGTTTTTCTTCTTTATTTCTTCTTCTCCATTTCATTGATAAGTTCGAAGTGGTGGTTGACGGCAGTTTACATCAATAATGTTGCATTAACACTCTTTTCCATCTTGTTCTCTGTTAACTAATGGTTATGGTGTGTTAACCGTTAATACGACTTCTTTTACCGTTAATAGCACTTCTTCAATATAAATATTCTTTCTTTCTCCTCTTCCTCACATATACTTCACACACTGGTATAGTAGAATCAGATAAAGATGGAGCGAGAGATAAGGTGACACTTTAATTTATGGTATATACAGTAGAACAGTATTTATTTTCCTCAGAGTACCAACAGAGGAAGCTCATGTACCACTGGTGCTACACATCCCACAGTTTAAGAACCATGATAGATACATCGATTGTAGTGTGATTGAGCAGCCGTTGGCATCCATGACATTGCATTTATGCATTCTTCTGGATTCAGTTATCCTTTACTTCTTCCCATCTTTTCGAGGTCATGATTATTTATTAATTTTTAGTGTTAATTAATTTTCAGACCGTTGGCATCAGTCATTTTGTGTCACTACATTCTCCCCTTAGCTTCTTCGTCCTCCCATCAAAACATTGCGGTTTCCATTATTTTACATTCATTTTTGTATTTCTTTGTCTCGCTCCCGTAGGATTTATTATTGTGCCTCGCTCAATTTAACAAAAAAATGTCTGTATCTAAAAGATTAAAGTGATGGAACGCAAACAGGTAACGTCAACCTGTCACTGTCACACAGTCACTATCACTTTACAGCACATCAGTGTCAGTTTCCGACGTTAGCGCGGCGTTAGCTCGTTACTAGCATGTCCCCATTAAATCCTTATCAACATGCTAAGCGGTGGCTAACCGCGAGCGGCCACGGTGTCAAACTTCACCGGTGACACAAGTTTGAAGACTTTACCGACAAACGCCCTGTTGCTTCCTGTTTTTAAACATCCGTCACAACGGTTTCATGTTCGCCACTAAACCGTGTGCGCCGCGTTAAAACCGCAAACCAGACAGCCGCTACATGTCTACGTCCATATGTTCATGTAAACGGTGTTTTAATCAGGATTTTCAAAACGAACTCACCCGCATCTTCGACTTCCTCTGTTGGTATCTGCCTGTCCGAGTGCCCGCTCCACGTAATGGTGACGTCACTCGTTGGGAGCACGAGACGGTGCGCGCGCCCTGGACAACAGGTTGACAACATGACAGATTGTGTTATGCAATAATGAATAGTATTACTGTATTAAACGACAAAGCATTTATGGTCACATATGGGGCAAATGTCTCAAACAAATCAATGTAATGTGGACCACCACTTAATATAAGTTATAATGAAGTATTTCTGTATTTCATTTTTCAAAATGAAGACTTTTATTTTGAAATTCTGTGAAATACTGTATCAAATACCAGTATTGCGATACATCATGATGGAATATCGTGACATCATTTCAAGATCATATCACCCACCTCTACTAAACAGAGGACTTTTCCCACCAAAGTTTGACTTTTTTATACTTCCTGACCAGACTAGACCAGACAACAAGGGAGAAGCTGTTAGCCTGCTACCGAAACAACCACAGGCTAACAATAAGGTAGAGACTGTTATTGTTGTTGCCGTCTGTGTCCTATAAAATTTACATGAAAAAAATCTGTTGCAATCACATTGTCAAGGACAGGCAGAACAAAGGACTCAAAGGCAGGATTCTGGACACGATTCAGTCGGTAAACAGAGTTTATTACCAGGCAGAGGTTCGGTACACAGGAGGACAATCAGATCCAGCAGAGGTACAAATACGTGAGGCAAAAAGGCATGGTCAAAAAAGGCAGGCAAGTTTCAATACACGTAAAGACTATGACTATGGCTGTGGCTGTGGAAAAGAATGCTGGAACGTGAGCTGTGAACACCAACGAACTGGCAGCGAGACAAGACACAGAGGGGAATATAAATATATATATATTTACTTGTAGCTGCCATCATAGTCAGCCATACAGTTCATCAGGCTTTCATGTAAATTTTTTTTTTTCATTGAGTAAAAAAAGTTCAAGGTTTACAAACCACTCAAGCATAACTTCAAGACATTCAAGCCAGTCCTCTGTAAAGAAACAAGAAGCCGCAGCCCAAGCTACTTTAAGGGTCTTGGATGGATCGTGAACAACAAGAGCTTGAAAGTCAGCTAAAAAACATGCATTGGAAGAAAAGCGCAGGAAATTGAGCGTTTAGACACAGTTGTGACTCTAGTGACTCTGAAAAAATGAAGACACATAAGACTCGTAGTGTTGGTGTGAATGTGTTAGCAAGCAGCTCTGAAGAAAAATGTTGTTGTGAGAAGCCAAATCATAGCATTTACACATGTAGAAAGTTTATTGGCACGACAACAAAAGAACGAGTCAATTTGTTTATGCACTTCTGGATAACCAAAGTGATGTTTATCTTGCATGAAAAGGTAGAAACTCTGGACACACAGAAGGAGACTGTGCAATTAAAGCTTTCCATGTTGTCATCCAAAGGTATGGTCATTTCAAGTCAGAAGTTAACTGGGCTGCAGTTCAGCGGTTTTTACTTGTCGAAGAAAATCTCCCTCCCAGTAACATATACGAGAGAGTTCATTTCGGCCAATCTAGAAGTTGATGCAGAACTTGCCATCATACGCATTGTACAAAGAGCAACTTTCTCTGAGGAAATCCAAAGTCTGCAATGCAAGAAGGACATAACAACCAAAGATAAGGCCAACAGGCTGCACACATTGAATCCTTTCTTGGACAAGCAAGGGGCCTCAGGGTGGGAGGTCAGCTAGAGCATGCTGCTTTACACCCACACATCAAGCATCCAGCGATCTTGCCAAATACCAGCCATATATCAGAGTTAATGATAAAGCACTATCATCAACAAGCACATGGAAACTGGCCAAGGTCACTGAAGTTTGGAGAAGGATGTGTGAGAAAGCTTCAGTTGCTGATGAGCGATTCAGCACTGGATGACCAAGGCAAGAGACTCACCAAACCAGTCGACCTAGAGAGACCTGTTCACAAGACAGTTACTTTGCTGGACGCTGATTAATGCTGCCATAACACAGTAATACATCTTTCGTTGCACCCAGTGGCAAATATTCATATTTCAATCCTACATTCAAGTTAATTAAAGAAATCACCAGTGATTTGGTGGGAGTGTAGCTGGCATCATAGTCAGCCATACAGTTCATCAGGCTTTCATGTAATTAATAGGATTTTCATTTAGTAACCTAATTTAAATATAAGAAAAATGTACGTTTATAAAAAGGGTTTATTTTGTGTACATAAATAAGGAAGACCACAAAGAAGGTTTAGAAGGCTGTTCAGAAGTGTATTTGTTTATATTGTGTAGCGGAACCAATGGGGGCGGGGCTTTGTGGCGCACGGCCAATGAGGTAAATGAGTTTATACGTCCGTTTTATTACTAATTGATGTTAACAGGCGTGTTAATGTGCGTGGTCACGTGATCGCGGCGTGCCTGCTCGTTGATGAATGTTGTTTTCTTTAAATGTATCTATATTTAAGTCTTTATTTGTGACATTTTGATACAAAGATATTTTGTATTTGTGACTTATTTGTTATTATTCTCTGTGACAGGGGTCTCAAACTCAATTTGCCTGGGGCCCGCATGAGTTAGAGTCTGGGTGAGGCTGGGCCGCATCAAGTAAGTACTCAATAAAAGAAAAAAAGTACAACTGTCCAGTCTTCTCAATCTTTATTAATAACGGTTCCAAACATTAACATTGCTTCAGAACATTGGCTTAACCCTAGACATATATACGTAGACGCCTCATTGAGCAGGTTGGTCCGTTGCTGCGTTACGTCAGCGGCAGATCTGCCCCGTAAATTAATAAAAGGAAATGGACTGAACTTCATAAAGCGCCTTTCTACAAAGTGCTTTAAGTTAATGCCTCTTATTCACCCATTCACACACACACACACACTAATATATCTGGGAAACAAATAGGCACCAAAAACAACTGTGTAACCTTTAAAGTGATGATTATGAAATGTAGATGTGACATGAGGGTTTTCTGAACAAAGAGCACTAACGTTTACATTTAACTGTAAATCTTTAAGAATTGACTCCAACTCCCCTTTTCACAAATTGTTTACATGGGTTTTAGGAACTGATTATTTTCATACATTCTACCTTCATTGGTCCATACGTTAATAACTATTACCTCCTCCTTCACTGTTGGTAATCGTCTTCACATCACCACTATTTCCTCTTGAACTGTATATATATATATACATATATATATATATATATATATATATATATATATATATATATATACATATATATATCTATACATACATATATACCTTTGTGATGAAATCCATCTGATCCATCCAGCCATGTATCCTGTATACATATATCTAATTTTGGATTCAATTTGTTAATATATGTCGATTTGTAATTAGACATCTTGCAATCCATTGAAAGAAGTACGACTCGCCGCTCCAGTCCAGACACAACAAACCACATTATGCCAAACTCCGCCGACTCACAAGCATGGCCAACGTGGTCCGACACTGACGCTCTGTGGACATTTCGAGGTACTGCACATTCATATAATCGAACACACAAGAGGACAAAAAAGGCTGTGCTCAAACCCATGAGCAGATATTTCAGAAGGAAGGGAACGGCGGTGATGTTTGCTAAAGCTCAATAGACGTGGAAAATTTGAGTTTGTTGGTTCTTTTTTCTCCAGTATGCAGTTTACCAGACTCTAATTTGCATATTACCCATCAGCCCCGGGAGCTTGCAAAATAACAAAACTGGAAAATATACAAGGAAAAACGGTAAAAATAAGTCTTATACAGACATAATTTGTATTGAAATGCTTATAAACACTAGGCCACTGTTTTAGAGCTTCATAAAAAAAACTTAACGGTTATAACGACCATCATGCGTCCCCCATGACTGAACTACATAGTAAACATTAAGGCCTATATATACCCCACAGAGAGTCACTTGTAAACGTGTTACTTCGGTAACACATATACTAAAATTGGAACGATACAGAGAAGATTAGCATGGCCCCTGCGCAAGGATGACACGCAAATTCGTGAAGCGTTCCTCATTTTGCATCGAGGAAAAATTATTATTGTTTTTAAAAAGAATACTACCATACTGAGCTGAAGCAAGCGAGTCGCCGTGTGCCACATCGCCTTGTGCTCGAACCCGTACATTCACCATGCACGGTACTATTTATTTTCAGCGGCGTCCCCGCACATGTCGTTCCAAATTTCGGGGGGATCGGGCAACGTATGGCAAAGTTATAGGGCACTTCCTGTTTAAAATGGCCCACTTCCTGGTCAACAGCGTCTCCGGAAACGTATTCAGGAAAGGTCCCTTAACTCACATATAAAGTTTTGTGCAGATCAGACAACGTTTGGTTGAGATTAGACCTTCCATCGCGAAGTTATAAGAACTTCGCTTTCCAGATTGGACCAGGATTTGCAAAGTTGTAACAGTTTTTTTTTTTGTATTTTCTGCCACCACCAGGAGGCGCTGTTATAAAAATGTACCGTTTTCAGCAACAACCCATCATCAATCATAGCAAGTTTGGTTGAGATTAGACCTTCCATCGTGAAGTTAAAAGAACTTCGCTTTCTTTTGTGAAAAATATGAATTATCGCCAACTTTGGCGCGCCCTATCTCGTATGCCATGCGACATTTTAAAAAACGTTTGCTCCTCAACTTGTTCATAGTGACCTCACCAAGTTTGAAGGTGATCGCACAAAAGCTCTACAAGTCTTTTCAAATATCAGACGCCACATCTGCCGTCACCGGGGGGCGCTGTTTTTGGAAGTGAATATTTTCATATAGACGTCTTCAGGGCCGGACTATCATCAATCCTAGCAAGTTTGGTTCTGGTCGGACCAGGATACGCAAAGTTGTAGCAGTTTGTTTTTTGTCGCCAAAATCCGACTTTGCATCATTACCATGGCAACATCATATAAAGAACGCATCATCTACCTTGTGTTTGGAGTGTTTTTTTACCAATTTTAATATAAATGGAAAAAATATAAAAAATACTATATATTATATTTTTTTACACTATACAGACTACACAGAAATGTGTCCCCTCTTAGTTCTAACCTTGCAGAACATTAAGCTGTTTCAGTTGTATATGCTGTTGTATTTGCTGTTATGAAGACAAAAAAGGCATAACTTACGTGCTGTTTACCAGACGATGTTCTACGACAAACTATACCGTAATAAATCTACGTGGTACAGCCAATCACAGAACCGAATTATAAAGAAGCGTCCAATGAAACATTGCGAGTTTGTTGTTAGGGCAGGATGTACAAATAAGACAACAGAACAAGACAAATAAGAAAATAAAACATGAGGTATCCCCCACAAGAAGAATTCGATAATAAAAAGCTCCCTGTTCTTCAGGGCCGCGTTTTCGGCCGGCCGGGTGCTTGCTGGGCGCAGCGCTCGCGGTCTCCCTGTCCGCGATCCCGAGCCGTCGGTCTCTCCGACTGTTGCTTCCGAATATATCCGGCGAAATATGGAAAACTCACTCACTGTTTAAGACATCGGAAGCAAGCGGACCACGCCAATGGCGCGAGTTCGAGTCCCACTTCCCCCACTGAACCGCTTTAGTGAGCTCCGATGTCGCAGGTTCGAATCCCAAATGCAATGTCCTGGATTTCGTTCATAATAGTTTTTTTTATTATTATTTATTTATTTAATTGAATCTGGGACAACGCACATTTATGAACATTTCTGTAAAAGTGCCAGTTTTAGCTGCAAAGCTAGTTTTCAACTGTAGTTCCTGGGCAAAGGTGTGGAGATGCCAATAAAAGACATGTACATTAGTAAATAAAACAAAATATAGTAAATTTCATCAATATCAACAGCACATAAGCACATAGACCTTATTATTACATGCTATTACATGTTAATACAATAACACTGAAACCATCTATGCCTGCAGATTTTCCGAAGAAAATGGTGGGCGCTCTTCACAAACCGGATGCGCTGCGGGACGCCGCCCGGATGCTTACCAAACGCAGCAGCACTTGCAGTTTTCCTATCTACGTTGGGAAGATCATCAGTCTATTTCTTCTGAATATATCTGGTGTAATATGGAAAAATATGTAATTTTTCAAGCCATTTAAGGCAAGCAGACCACTAAATCATGCTACAATGTGTGTGTGTGTGTATACTTCAAGGGCATTACATTTAGCAGTTAAAGTGAATCAGAGTGCTGCAAAAATTATGAGAAAACAATAAAACTTTAATGATGATACTGAGAGACCTTCATTTCTTGTTATTAAATGTTAATACAATAATACTGACACCATTTCAGAATCAGATCAGAAAGTCTTTCATGCTTCTCTGTGCTTCTTTTCGAGCAGTCACCAATTAAAAACCCCATAGAGACTGTGTCTGCCCCTCAACCTACTAAAGTAAAAACTAAAGTAAATAAAGTAAATAAATCAATAACAAACAGAAGACGAGTTAGACATTCTAACTTAATAAAGATTAATACCAACAATAATATAGAGTCAAATAATACCACTTTTAAATGTGGACTATTAAATATAAGGTCTCTCTCCTCAAAATCTGTTTTAATAAATGATCTAATTTCTGACAATTGTATTGATTTATTCTGTGTAACTGACACTTGGTTACATGAAGAAGATGACGTTAGTCTAAATGAGTCAACTCCACCCACTCATGCTGATACCCATATTCCTAGAAGCTCAGGCCGAGAAGGAGGTGTAGCAGTCATTTTTAATACTAGATTATTAATCAATCCCAAACCCAAACCAGTATATTCATCGTTTGAACGCCTTATTCTTAATCTATCTCATCCTAGTTGGAAATGACAGAAAAGATAGTCACAGTTTATCGTCCACCTGCACCTTATTCAGAGTTCCTATCAGAGTTCTCTGAGTTCTTATCTGAGTCCGTGCTTAAGACAGATAAAATCATAATTGTAGGGGATTTCAACTTCCATGTAGATGTTGACCGTCATAGTCTTAGCTGCGCATTTAACTCGCTGTTGGAATCAAATGGTTTTATTCAACACGTAAATAAATCAACTCTTTGCCTTAATCACACCCTCGACCTTGTTTTAACTTACGGTATTGATATTGATAACTTAAACATAGTTCCTCAAAACCCTCTCCTTACTGATCATTATTTACTCACATTTAATTGTACAATAATTAACTACAATAACATAAATAAGAAATACAGCTACAGCAGGTGCCTGTCTGATAATATTAATACATTCGAGACAGTGCAACCTTTATTTAACTCGGTGCCATATGTCAGTACATCTGAAGGTACCTTTTGTGATTTTACTCCCGCCCTCATAGATAACCTTGTTGATAGTACAGCAGCCTCACTGCGTACTACATTAGATCTGCTCTCCTTGATGTTGTCTATGTACAGTGCCTTGAGATAATGTATGTTATGATTTGGCGCTGTACAAATAAAATTGAATTCAATTGAATTAAATTGTTGGGGAGGAAGCCATACAACATTTCGTTCGTCTAATGGCAATAAAGAAAAATCTGATTCCTCATCCATATTGTTCTGCTGATGGGATCAGCTCCACTGAGCATGGCAGCGCTATAAAACACTTTTGGGCTTCCCTTTCGCTTCCTCCAGCACCCTCTTGTCCTGCTGCATCCTTCTCCTCCATCTGTAGAGCGTGACCCTGGGTGCCACAATATAGAACTCTTTTAGTCTATGTAAAATTAAACAGATGCATGCACTTGGTACACACAGATTAAATACACACACTAAATACACACCCTCTGGCTCGGGACGGTCCTCTCTCTCTGGTTCGAGGTTCTTGGTCTTCCTTGTCGCTTTCATCCTGACTCAGTGTGGTTTAAAGACATTTTGCACCTCTTTTTCAACTTTTAGTGTGAAAGGAGTGGATACACACCTAGTTGGACACACCTACACTTTCACACCTCTGGAAGACAGCCTGACGTGTGGGTGGCTGCCCTGACCTATTGTCTTAGCCTGATGGGCCATCATGATAGGCAAAAGAGCCGCCTGCCTTGACGGCTACCATGAGAGACAAAACAGGCCCTGTTTGTTGTGTGAATGGGGTTAAACTACAGCTAGTAGTACAAAGTTATGTTTCAACTGACTTACTGTAGTCATTCATCCACATTAGCAGGAGTAAAGTAGTGACGTAAAGGCGTGAGATATAAATGATGCCATATTTACATACTATTTACATATTTTTATTTACAAATTAATATATTTACACTCTTTATTATTGAGTTAGGGTGCTGGGAAGATGGTGTTGGTGGCGGTGGCAGCGGCGGTGGCAGCGGCGGTGGCAGCAGCAGCCTCCTCACGCTCTCTGTCTTTCATTGTCAACAGCCACTGCTCCACAGTCCCCCCGTCAGCCTGGGCACAGAAGGTCCCCCGTTTGTAGCGGCTGTGGCCATACTTCTTTGTCTTTGGCTGGCCACAGCGCCTGCACATAAACTTGGGAACCTTCCTGTAGGGCTTTGCAAAGTTCTGTAAATCCTGGGCACGACGCTCCAGCTCAGCGTGGACCAGGCGCCTCCAGGCAGTAGAGCGGGGAATGGCTCCAGCGATGGTGGCTGGAGTGACGGTTGGAGCAGTGGCTGTTGTAGAAGCTGAGGAGGGGGTGTTGGTGTCCGCTGGTGGGGCGGAAGCTGAGGAGGTGGGGGTGTCTGCTGGTGGGGCTGACACTGAGGAGGTGGTGGCACTCTGGTGGTCGACGATGAGGTCAAACAGTTCCGGGGCCAGCGGCCCTCTGATAGTGACAGCCAGGCCCGAGGCATCCGCGGGCAGGTGGTGCTCAAGGGGCTGGTCTGGCTGTTGGGGGTCCTGCAGCAGAGTCCGTGGGGCAGGCAGGGGCTCCGCTGCAGCACAGATGCTGCAAGCACCATGGCAAATGTCGTGGTGGGGTTTCTTGAGAAAATCAACTAAGTTTTTATCTTGGTACATCAGCTATTGTTACAGCAAAAATAAAGAGTTGAAGCCGTTGTCCTTCAGATCAAAACACATTTAATTCTCGATCCACAATTAAACACCAAGGTGCAGCAAGACGCTGTGACACTGACCTTACAGTCGCAGAGCATCACTTATCTATACAGTGAAAGTTGGTCACATCCCTCACTTCCCCTCCTTCTTACAACATGTTTTTCCCCCATTAGTTCATGCCAAGCTATTTAAAGGTGTTTTAACTTCTGTTTTCTTTTTTTACAACTGTGATGGATGCATTTCTCCCCTCTCGCTCTGATTACTTTTACTTTTACTGCAGTTCAAAAATTTTTATGGAAAACTTGGGCTCTAACCCAAGTACGAGTCTGCTTGTCCGTGAGTGACTGCCAAATTGGGTGATATCCAAGATAATGCAGGAATCATACCCTACAGTTCACGCGGCAAACAGTAAGCTCTCTACACACCAACATGAACTTTTCACACACCAAACTGGCCTGTACGTGAACTGTTTCAGTTTCAGTTTCAGTAGCTCCTCTCTGCAGCAACTCTGCAGCACACTTGATGTTGCATCAATACGAAAGCAGTTAACATTAAGATATACAAAACAGAGTATATTAATAAGAATATAGATTATTATTAACTTGATTGTCATTATTTTTTGACTGATTTTCCTCATCATGAATATGAAATGTTAACAGGCAACTGTCCACTCACTTCATCCTCCTCATCCTGCTGCACCTCCATCCTGTCGTCCTCGGGGGGTAGGGGGGGTGGGGGAGGTCCCAACTGGAATGATGAGGCCTCAGGCACAGGCACACTGTGGGGCTCCTGGAGGAGAGTGTCGTGATGGACCAGGAGACGGATCTCTTCTGGCTCCTCATCGGTCAGCATGCCGTCGTCATCGTAGTCCTCGTCGGTCCCTTCAGGAGCGTTGGGACACTGCTGCAGCACAGCGCCCGACTGGGAGTACAAATACTCCACCCCCAAGAGTTCCCCTGCAGAGAGAGCGAGCGAGAGACACACACAAACACACATGAGCAGATGCTATAAGACAACAGCAACAAACGCTCTGTCGCTGATCTCTCTGTACCTGTGTACGCCCTGGGCTGGGTGTAGTCGTCAACCGGCTTGAGCCCCTTAACCTCCTGCGCCAGCTGGTTGAACGCGTGCTGCAGCTGGGCACTGTAGCACCGCAGCGCCGATCGTTGACCTCCCTGGACTGCCGCTCGTCCACGGTCTTCATTCCACCGCACCAGGCCCTCCAGCAGGTGCACCTGGAAGTGTATGTCACTCGCAGAAGAACCTAGCACAGAGCAAAGTGTTAGTGAGCAATATAAAAAAAACGAAAAAAAACAAAACAAGATGTAAATGTGTTTAAAAAAAAATACCTGGAATGAAGCGGCACTGGTGCAGGTGGAAGGACTCGAGGGAAGTGGAGCCACGTGCGCACCGATAGATGGGGAGCCTAACACCGCCCTTGGTGAGCTCACCTGTCTTGGTGTACAGCTCCACCCCCTCCGGGTCCTGGATGCAGTCGAGGTGACGGCGCTGTGGGTTCCAGATCTCCTCCATGCGGGCGTGGTCGATCAACGGGACGCCCATGGTGTCCGTCATGTCCCAGAAGGCGTCCAGCACCTCCCGGAGGAGCCGCTCTGTCTCCGCCGCACCCCTTGTACGGCGTCGACAATGCCGAGCGAGCTCCATGGCGGACAGCTTGATGTGGGCGTCCCTCTCCTCCACGCACTGCTTGGCCTCTCTCAGGCGGGCGACGTCTTCAGCGTCCCACTCGAAAATGGCAAAGGACAGCCTCGACATGAAGAGGCCGTAGAGCTGGTGGCTGTCTGTGGTGACACCCCTCGCGAAGCGACGCATGAGGTGCCCCACGTCGAGCCTGACCACCAGCTCGTGCCACTCGTGGAACATGTGGTGTACTGATGGCGTACCCACGGTGGCACAGCAGTCCTGGTCCACGTACATGACCTTGGGAGGGGCCTTTCCGGCTTTGCGGTACCGCTGCATCAGGCCGGCCGCCATGTTGGCCAGTCCGTCCCCCTCGGCTGCCGTGAGGACGGACACTAGTACCTGCCCATACTCGTTGCCAACGTTGGTCATCCAGGCGGCCGAGTCGGCGGCAGCGCCTGCAAGCTTTTTAGTGATCTGCAAGACACAGAAACACACATTAAGACACACCGACGTCATACAGGGTGACGGCACAGTGGAGAGTGAGAAATCTCACCTTCTTGGTGGAGTCCATCTTAAGAATGTCACCAAAAATGGACGTCACCCTGGCCTTGGTGTCATCCAGCCTGGTCATGGCATCCAGGACGTACACCCAGCCGAACCAGGCGAGTCCGGGCACCTTCACGAGGTCTGGGATCGACACCTCCTCTGGTGCTGCTCCAGGTGCCCTCAGCTTGCGAAGCACGGAGAGGTACTGGACCGACCGCACCATCCACTCCCTGGAGTGCTGCTCCACCAGGTAGGCACGGAGGCGAGCCACACCGTTGCCCAGGGTGCGCTCCTTCAACAGCCCTATCACCGCCTTGTCGCAGGACAACCTGGGGTGGAAACAGAGAGTGTACAGACAACGCAGACAAATATAGTCAACTACTACTCCAACAACAAAAATAATAATAATGCATTGTCGAGGAAATGTTGAATGCCTTAAAGTGACATACTTGTATGTGAGAACAGCTGGGAATTGCTCGCGGTGCGAGACATCCAGCTGGTCTAAGATGTCCCGTGACCAGCTCACAATCTTCTTATGACAGGCAGGGCACTCAAGGCACTCTGTGGCCATAAAGTACCACCCACTCCTGTCCAAGACCCTCCGGACGGTCTTATATAATCCAGCGCCCATCAGTTTCCGCCCATCGGCAGGGCACTTCAGACGATATGCCCACATCCGATAGGGCATCCACAGAAAGAAGGGGCGCTGGAAAAAGGCATGAGCATTGGCGGGGGGCTGTGTGTAGAGGGGCTGGGCGCCAGGTGGGTGCCACCACAGTTTGAGCGGTGTGGTGAGGACCCCCTTCCCGCTGCTGGGTTCCCTCTGGAACAGCGCCCGGCCCACCCACTCCTGCTGCTCTTCTGGCAGCGTCTGCCTCCAGCTGACGGGAAGCAGCTGAAACACACAGTTTATGAGTGTGCAGCAGACAGGCACACATTAACACATACACACACACACACACCATACATACCTCTTTGCCGGAGGCAGGTTTCTGAGGAGCCATCAGTCCTGGCCCTGGCCCTTCCAGTGGCTGCTCGGAGGAGGAGAGAGAGGAAGAGGGGACCCCAGCTGTTGGGGTGTCCCTGGACGTGCCTGACAACACATGTCAGTGTTAGGGCGATGCATTACAAGTGCATTACAAGTGAATTTACATCAAAATGTACACTTACTGGGAGAGTCGACCTCGGCGGCAGCGGCAAGCAACTCAGCGTCAGATGGGTCGGAGGAGGAGGTGCCTGGTGGCAAAGGACAACATGCACTGATGAAGCACTGGTGTACTGTTGAAAGCACCCCACAGGCTGTTTTGTAGACAGTGCGGTGCAGTTACCTGGCTGTGGGAGTCCGTGTGCTGGCTCTGATTGTTTGTCCCGGGCCAGCACATACTTCTGGAAGGCATCCATCCTGGACCCAGCTCCTATCTTCTTTTGCTTGCGTAACCAATCGACATAGCTGTAACAGAGCAAAGAAAAACACATAAAATCAACACACAAACACACATGCAGTACATACACACACACACAAAATCAACACACACACACACACTACTTACGTTCGACTCTGCCGGTCCCTCGCGTTGTACAAGGACTTGTACGAACGGTGCGCGTGCTCACCAAACCCCAACAGCGTGTCACCCACCTCACTTGTACTCTGAAGAGATAAGATGAGATAAGATAGTCCTTTATTTGTAAAGATAAAGATAATAAGTAATAAACATGCATGACCAAAAAAGAAAATTACAACATACGAAGATGTTAAAGTGGACATATTATACCCTATTTCCCCCATTAAAATAGTTCCCTGGTGTCCTAATGAACATGTCAGTGACATGCCTTGGTCAAAATACCATAAGGATGAAGCATCATAGCAGTTCAATAACCCTGCTAAACCCGCCCCTTTCAGAATGCTCGGTTTTCGTGCATGGTCCCTTTATATGCAAATGAGACACAGGCAAACACACACCCACTTCTTCCAGGGTGTTTCTGATTTGTCCTCTTTACAGCGATTTACAGCTCTATTCGTCTCCCCCTCCCTCCACTAGTTCTCTGACAATATCAACATGGCAGCGTGCGCAGAAAACAGCGAGAGTGCCGTCACAGGAAGAGACGTCCTACATAAGGATCGAGCCGAACAGTGCCGAACTGTAAATCAGTTAAAAACACTTAGGAACAGCACCACTGATCACCACCGCTGATCGCCAGCGGCGTGCGGCAAGCTGAATAAACTGCCGCTGTATGCGACTGTATCAGACCGGTGACTGTGCTCCGGAGACCTCGCCACCGCTGATCGCCACATACAGCGGCAGTTTAGGCAGATCGCCGCTCGCCAGTGCGAGGTCTCCGGAGCACAGTCAATGCTGTCCCTATGTCTTTTTAACGGATTTTCACAGAGAGTGCAGCACCGATGCACAGAGAGTGCAGCACCGCTGATCGCCAGCTGCTGTATGTGACTGTATCAGACTGTGCAAACAGAGTCTGTGCTCCGGTCATGGAGGACGTACTGAACAAATATTTTTAATTAGGACGTGTCAGAATGGTCAGTTATGAGCTCTATGTGACCTTTTCTTAACAATGTGTGTGTTTGTACGTCGGTGTAATACGGTCGCTGACTAAATACAGCGACCGCTGGCCGCAGTCTGATGCGAAGTGGTGCGAACACACGGACACATGTTTGCTGACTTTATCCAGCACATTAGCTTCATATATAAAATCCTCTGAGGCTGGAAGTTTGTGTAAAACACTGTGCTCCACTGTGCAGCCACGAACAGCTCACTTGTCCCTCTGCGTTGACATAATACCGCTCTTCCTCCCTCGCCTGCACTCTCGCAGGGACAAGGTGGAGCTAAGGTGGAGCTCTCGAGGTAAACTTACTGGTGGGGCGGTAACATTCGCGGTGAAATGCGCATGCTGCCGTCATAAGCGCAGGGAATTCAACATCGAGTGTTTTATCGCCTATACTTACACTAAGGGGGACCACAAAAAAAGGACTAAGTATTCTTTTTCCACACTTTGGCGACTGCTAGGGCCTCCAGAGTCCCAAATATAAGTATTGAAATGGTAAAAAAGTTGATTTTGCATAATATGTCCCCTTTAACACTTTGACTGTAAAAAATTTGTTAAAAATAGAATGTAGAATGTAATTTATAAACAGCAGAATATACACAGTATGGACCTGATATTTGCAGTACAAATATGTATAGGTATATTGCACTTGTGAAATTGACAGTATATTGCACGGGGAAGCCTGGTTATGTGTGGTCTACTGCGAGCAGTGTTTGTTGTACAGTCTAACAGCTGCAGGAAGGAATGACTTGCCATACCTGCTTGGAGCTCTCGCGCAACCTACGCCCGGCAACGGCTGTCACCATGGATGGGAAAAGCCTTGCGTAGGAGGCAAGAGCGTCCTTGTTTGCCATGAGGGTCGTTGTCATGGTCAGCCCTTCCTCTGTCTGCTTCTGACGGGCCGCCAATATGGAGACGGCGTACCCCACATCGTTTCCCAGCAGCCACCGAAAGGTTTGGCCGCAGTACTGGCCAAACTGGAGCTCGGTCTCAGCCAGCACCATTTGGTCAGAGCCGTCCCCCTTCTGACAGGCTCTAGCCCTCGCCTCAGCCTCAAGGACGTCAGGCCTCTGTGTCCTCCTCACAATGGCAGTGGTCTGCTGGCGGTATTTTGTGGCCAGGGCCACCGCAGCTGCAGAAGGGCGAAGGGTGAGCTCATTGGAGGAGGGCTCGAAGCGGAAAGTGGGAGCAAAAGCCATTTTCTGAAAGACAAGAAGCAGCTTAACAGTACATTATAATACACTTCACTGACTAATTGCACCATTGTCAATGGTAATGTCAGGATATCAGCCCATTAGGGGTATTAGGATAATACTGTCAACTTTACAGTCCCAAGTGGACAGCCATCTGGTGAAATTTTCTGATGACGCAGCCCTACTGTCACTCCTCCAGGGGGCCCAATCAGATCATGGCTGTGCATTACCCACGTTTGTGAAGTGGTGCGATGATAACTACCTGGACTTAAACATGACAAAAGCCAAGGAGTTGATCATTGATTTTAGGAGGAACCGTTCTGATCCTGCTGAATGCTCTATACATGGAGGAAATCTTGAAATTGTGGAGTCATACAAGTATTTAGGTACAATATTTGACTCCAGACTCAAGTTTGACAAAAACACAGAGTCTATGGTTAAACGGGGCGAACAACGTATCCATCTACTGCGGAAGCTGAATTCTTTTAATGTTTCTAAGAACATTTTATGCAGCTTTTATCATTCCTTTATTGAAAGTCTGTTGACGTTTTCTTTTATTTGTTGGTTTTATGGTCTATCTGTGAAGGAGAAGAACTGTCTCAGCAGGAAGATCATTAGTCATCCTGACCACATCCTCAGTCAGGAATTCTGTTTGATGCACTCAAGACAAACAGATTTGCAAATTCATTCATTCCTTTGGCCATCAGGCTTTTAAATGTGGCTGACAGCTAAAAGAACACAGGCCAGGTTTTTTTTTAACTTGAGTCAATGTGTATGTTTATTCTCTAATATCTATTTCTTAAATTTTTACTTGCTTCGACTGCCCATGCCCACCTGCGGCACTGAGTATTGCTGAAGTGTTGTTGTTTTGTTGTCAGTTTGTTGTACGTTTATGTGACTGAGGCTGCAAACTGAATTGCCCTGCGGGGATAAATAAAGAATGTTGAATTGAATTGAACTTTAATGTAAATATCAGCATATCAGACATTACGAAATGACAATGGCTGGACAGTGACCTACTCCCCCCCCCCCATCCCAACCACCACCTCCGTTACACAAGGCTCATGGAAATTATAGTTGCATTTCAAACACCAAATTAACATATTTATACTTCGAAATTCGTTCCAGCATTTATACCACAGTTACCCCAGAGTCTATAGAATATAAATCCGTCGTCCGAACACAGTATTTGCATGTCACGTCTCTAACACACACACACCGACATTATATTATGTTGGAATATTTGTCGAATTATTGCAAAAAATTTGCAACAATTCGTTCCAGCATTTATACCACAGTTACCCCAGAGTCTATAGAATATAAACCCGTCGTCCGAACACAGTATTGTCCCGTCTCACACACACACACCGACATTATATTACGTTGGAATATTTGTCGAATTATTTCAAGAAATTAGCAACACTTGTAAAGAAATAAAGTCACTAGGTCTCGCGGAACATTACGCTGTATCATACTGAGGTATTTACTGTTATGAAGACAAAAACAGCATAACTTACGTGGTGTCTACGAGACGATGCTCAACGACGTTCTCACGAGAAGCGTAAGTGAACTTTACCTACAACTCCGTCGCTGGGGGGGCAACACAAACAGGCAATCAGGGAACCGAATTACAATAGAACCGGAGCAGGCTCCACCAACCGGCAGATGAAAACTAATCATCCAACAGTGCAATTAATGGAGTTGGAGAAAAGACCAGCAAGGGACTCTGCTAAGGAAGGTGCCAGTGTGTCAACTCATATTTATGTATATGTTAAGCTATGTTAAGTTAGTTAATAAAGCCATATAAATACTATATGCAGGCAAAGCAAACATTCTATCTATCTTTTTAAATGGTATCAAAGCAAGGTTGCCATTAAAGTGCATTATCAAAGCCCTTTTTGTTAATCAGAGCACTGTTGCCTTTATAGTGCATTATCAAAGCCATTTTGTGTTCTATATTAACCTTTGTATATGTCTGTGGAAATCTATCTATCATCATCAGAACCTGTACGACGTGTCGGTTTTACGGTTGTCTGGCAGAATGAGTAACACAACACTGCTGTCAAACTGTGGCTTCCCAGTGACGTCTTTACATACATGAGTCAAAGTAGAGTGTATGTGACTGAAGAAAGTGACAGAAGGTGCACATATATATTCAGGAGTGACATTTACAAACATAATAACTGACATACACACAAACAAACACAAACCAGTGTAAAAGGAAAGAAAAATATATATCTCACATCAAAGCCCTACAGTGGGGGAAATGATCTACACTACTCCTTCTACTTCTCCTACTCTCCTGCTACTGCTACTCTTATTCTGACAAACTCTCTCCAACTCTCTCTAACTCTCTCCAACTCTCTCTAACTCTCAGTAACTCTCTCCAACTCTCAGTAACTCTCTCCAACTCTCTCCAACTCTCACTAACTCTCTCTAACTCTCGCTAACTCTCTCCAACTGTCTCCAACTCTCTCTAACTCTCACTTACTCTCTCCAACTCTTCTCACCATAAACGCCTACAACACCCACAGCGTGCCTCGAGGTTTGAAGCGTTTTATTGGGAAGTGATACGGTGAACGAACCAATGACGTGATCTGTCCAAACAGAGGCCTCGTTTGTCATCGGTTACGTCATTTTCCGGAAGCGATACAGGCCTCGAAGCGCGGCTTCATTCGACACGCCCACTTTTACTCGAGACAAGCCTCAATGCCTCAGTTCATTTGTCCCATCACTATTGTCTGCAACCTAACTACTAACTGACCAGTCGAACTGCTGTTTAACTGCTGTCTAGCTACCGCTAACTGTGTATGTGGAATAAACCTTCAGAAAGACAGTCGAGTTGTACCCGCCGTACTTGTTCTGGTTACCCTTTCCAGAAGGGAGTATTGAGCTTAAAGGATCAGCCAGTAAAAATCTGGACACTATACATATGTTATATTTTATGTTTTTTTACATTAGTTATTTATTTTACACTTAATTTGGTAATACATTTAAGTAACAAAAAATCTGAGGAGCCACTTGGGAGCCGAAAGAGCCGGCTCTTTTTAGTGAGCCGAGCGAAAAGAGCCGGCTCTCCACAAAGAGCCGGAATTCCCATCACTGGGAATTCAATTTGTTAATATATTTCGATTTGTAATTAGACATCCTGCTATCCATTGAAAGAAGTCCAACTCGCCGTTTCAGTCCAGACACAACAAACCACATTATGTCAAACTCCGCCGACTCACAAGCATGGCCAACGCGGTTCGACACTGACGCTCTGTGGACATTTCGAGGTACTGCACATTCGTAGAATCAAACACACAATAGGACAAAAAAGGCTGTGCTCAAACCCATGAGCAGATATTTCAGAAGGAAGGGAACGGCGGTAATGTTTGCTAAAGCTCAATAGACGTGGAAAATTAGAGTTTGTTGTGTCTTTTTTCTCCAGTATGCAGTTTACCAGACTCAATCTTGCATATT
Source organism: Solea solea (assembly GCF_958295425.1). Taxonomy (NCBI): domain Eukaryota; kingdom Metazoa; phylum Chordata; class Actinopteri; order Pleuronectiformes; family Soleidae; genus Solea; species Solea solea. Next base: position 8,386,349 of record NC_081153.1, on the reverse strand, counting down.
ACCCATCAGCCCCGGGGGCTTGCAAAACAACAAACTTGGAAAATATACAAGGAAAAATGGTAAAAATAAGTCATATACAGACATAATTTGTATTGAAATGCTTATAAACACTAGGCCACTGTTTTAGAGCTTCATAAAAACAAACTTAACGGTTATAACATCCATAGACCACCATGACTGAACTACATAGTAAACCTTAAGCCCTATATATTTCTCACAGAGAGTATATGGTTAACGTGTTACTTCGGTAACACATATACTAAAATTGGAACGATACAGAGAAGATTAGCATGGCCCCTGCGCAAGGATGACACGCAAATTCGTGAAGCGTTCCTCATTTTGCATCGAGGAAAAATTATTATTGTTTTTAAAAAGAATACTACCATAAGAATAGACTCCAACTCCCCTTTTCACAAATTGTTTACATGGGTTTTAGGAACTGATTATTTTCATACATTCTACCTTCATTGGTCCATACGTTAATAACTATTACCTCCTCCTTCACTGTTGGTAATTGTCTGCACATCACCACTATTTCCTCTTGAACTGTTTATCTATACATATACTCTTACAACGTATGGCAAAGTTATAGGGCACTATGTTTAAATGGGCTGACTTCCTGTTCGGTCACATGCGTGTCCGTAAACGTGTTCAGGGAAGTTCTCTTGTCTTACATATCAAGTTTTGTGCAGATCGGACAATCTTAGAGTTTACTTCCTGTTTCGGGCATTCCACTTCCTGTTGGGAGGTCATCTTTTGCAGACATGTTCAGCACAGGTCCCTGGTGTCACATACATGGTTTCGTGCAGATTGGACAACGTATGGCAAAGTTAAAGGGCACTTCCTGTTTAAAATGGCCAACTTCCAGTTTGGTCAAAGGCGTGTCCTTAAACGTTTTCAGGGAAGATCCCTTAACTCACATATAAAGTTTCATGCAGATCGGACAACGTATGGCAAAGTCAGAGGGCACTTCCTGTTTAAAATGGTTGAATTCCTGTTCGGTCAGCAGCGTCTCCATAAACGCGTTCAGGGAAGGTCTCGTAACTCACATATCTAATTTTGTGTCAGTCGGACAATGTTAGACTTTACTTCCTGTTTCGGGCGTTCCACTTCCTGTAGAGAGGTGACCTTATACAGACATGTTCAGGACAGGTCTGGGGTCCCACATACCAAGTTTTAGTACATTAAATATTAAATACATTCTTTTTTTAAAGTAAAAATGTGTACGTTTCATAAATATCAACAGCACATAAGACAAAGTGACAAATTACATTCAACAAGTGTGACATACAGAGACATCAATGTTTGTCATGTGCTTATCTTCTAATGAGTGTGTAATACTGAGTGCGTGTATACATCAAGGGCATTACATTTAGCATTCAAAGTGAATCAGAGTGCTGCAAAAATGATTATAAATGATTATGAAAATGAAACTTTAACGATGATACCGAGATAATAGATAGACCTTATTATTACATGTTATTACATGTTAATACAATAACACTGACACAATCTATGCCTGCAGATTTTCTGAAGAAAATGGTGGGCGCTCTTCACGATGCCCGGATGCGCCGTGGGACGCCGCCCGAATGCTTACCAAACGCAGCAGCGCTTGCAGTTTCCCTATCTACGAATATATCTGGTGTAATATGGAAAAATATGTAATTTTTCATGCCATTTAAGGCAAGCAGACCACTAAATCTTGCTACAATGTGTGTGTGTGTGTGTGTACTTCAAGGGCATTACATTTAGCAGTTAAAGTGAATCAGAGTGCTGCAAAAATTATGAGAAAACAATAAAACTTTAATGATGATACTGAGAGACCTTCATTTCTTGTTATTAAATGTTAATACAATAATACTGACACCATTTATGCCTGCAGACTGAAGAAGAAAGCCAGCAACATTGTTTTGACATTATTTTGACATGTGTTAGGGAGGAAGCCATACAACATTTCGTTAGTCTAATGGCAATAAAGAAAAAACTGATTCCTCATCCATATTGTTCTGCTGATGGGATCAGCTCCACTGAGAATGGCAGAGCTGTAAAACACATAAAACACTATAACATACAGTACACATAGCAATAGAAAAGATATGTAGAAATATAAATTGAAAAAATATATAAAAAAAATACTATATATTATATTATTTTACATTATACAGACTACACAGAAATGTGTCCCCTCTAAGTTCTAACCTTGCAGAACATTAAGCTGTTTCAGTTGTATATTCTGTTGTAAAAAAGGCATAACTTACGTGCTGTTTACCAGACGATGTTCTACGACAAACTATACCGTAATAAATCCACGCTGTACAGCCAATCACAGAACCGAATTATAAAGAAGCGTCCAATGAAACCTTGCGAGTTTGTTGTTAGGGCAGGATGTGCAAATAAGACAACATAACAAGACAAATAAGAAACTAGAACATGAGGTATCCCCCACAAGCGTTGCCGTACGCAACGCTCGCTGTCTCCCTGTCCGCGATCCCCAGTCCGTCGGTCGCTCCGACTGTTGCTTCCGAATATATCTGGCGAAATATAGAAAACTCACTTACTGTTTAAGACATCGGAGGCAAGCGGACCACGCCAATGGCGCGAGTTCGAGTCCCGCCTCCCCCACTGAACTCCTTTAGAGAGCTCCAATGTCACAAGTTCGAATCCCATCTCCCCCAACTGTACTGTGCTTGGTTTCGTTCATGATACTTTCTATTATTATTTTATTTGAATCGGGGATTTATGAACATTTCTGTAAAAGTGCCAGTTTTAGCTGCAAAGCTAGTTTTCAACTGTAGTCCCTGGGCAAAGGTGTGGAGATGCCAATAAAAGACATGTACATTAGTAAATAAAAAAAAAGAAGTAAAAATTAGAACATTTCATCAATATCAACAGCACATAAGCACATAGACCTTATTATTACATGTTATTACATGTTAATACAATAACACTGAAACCATCTATGCCTGCAGATATTCCGAAGAAAATGGTGGGCGCTCTTCACGAACCGGATGCGCTGCGGGACGCCGCCCGGATGCTTACCAAACGCAGCAGCACTTGCAGTTTTCCTATCTACGTTGGGAAGATCATCAGTCGCTCCTTCCAGCTATTTCTTCTGAATATATCTGGTGTAATATGGAAAAATATGTAATTTTTCAAGCCATTTAAGGCAAGCAGACCACTAAATCATGCTACAATGTGTGTGTGTGTGTGTGTGTGTGCACTTCAAGGGCATTACATTTAGCAGTTAAAGTGAATCAGAGTGCTGCAAAAATTATGAGAAAACAATAAAACTTTAATGAGGATACTGAGAGACCTTCATTTCTTTTTATTACATGTTAATACAATAATACGGACACCATTTATGCCTGCAGACTGAAGAAGAAAGCCAGCAACATTGTTTTGACATTGTTTTGACATGTGTTAGGGAGGAAGCCATACAACATTTCGTTCGTCTAATGGCAATAAAGAAAAACCTGATTCCTCATCCATATTGTTCTGCTGATGGGATCAGCTCCACTGAGCATGGCAGAGCTATAAAACACTATAACATGCAGTAAACACAACAAGAGAAGATGTAAATGGGGGAAAAAAAATATGTACACAGTATTTGACACACTATTTACAAAGGTTTGCGTGTCTTTAGGTCTCTCCTCTCAGCCAGCCACAGCTCCACACTTTTTCCGGAATAAAGGGCACAAAACGGCTGGCTTTTGGGCTTCCCTTTCGCTTCCTCCAGCACCCTCTTGTCCTGCCGCATCCTTCTCCTCCATCTGTAGAGCGTGACCCTGGGTGCCACAATACAGAACTCTTTTAGTCTATGTAAAATGAAACAGATGCATGCACTTGGTACACACAGATTAAATACACACACTAAATACACACCCTCAGGCTGCACACCCGCTGGCTTGGGACAGTTCTCTCTCTCTGGTTCGAGGTTCTTGGTCTTCCGTGTCGCTTTCATCCTGACTCAGTGGGGTTTAAAGACATTTTGCACCTCTTTTTGAACTTTGAGAGTGAAAGGAGTGGATACACACCTAGTCGGACACACCTTCACACCTCTGGAAGACAGCCTGGCGTGTGGGTGGCTGCCCTGACCTATTGTCTTAGCTTGATGGGCCATCATGATAGGCAAAAGAGCCACCTGCCTTGACGGCTACCATGAGAGACAAAAGAGGCCCTGTTTGTTGTGTGAATGGGGTTAAACTACAGCTAGTAGTACAAAGTTATGTTTCAACTGACTTACTGTGGTCATTCATCCACATTAGCAGTAGTAAAGTACTGACGTAAAGGCATAAGATATAAATGAACACAAAGAAAGGATCTGTTGCAAAACCAAGGATGTATTAACATAAAAAACCAATCACATATTTACATATTTTTATTTACAAATTAATATTTACATATTTACACTATATATAAATTACTTAGGGTGCTGGGAAGATAAGGGGTTATGGGTGGTGTTGGTGGTGGCGGCGGCGGCGGCAGCGGCTGCGGCGGCGGCAGCGGCAGCGGTGGCAGCAGCAGCCTCCTCACGCTCTCTGTCTTTCATTGTCAACAGCCACTGCTCCACAGTCCCCCCGTCAGCCTGGGCACAGAAGGTCCCCCGTTTGTAGCGGCTGTGGCCATACTTCTTTGTCTTTGGCTGGCCACAGCGCCTGCACATAAACTGGGGAACCTTCTTGTAGGGCTTTGTGATGTTCCCTAGCTCCTGGGCACGACGCTCCTGCTCAGCGTGGACCCGGCGCCTCCAGGCAGTAGAGCGGGGAATGGCTCCAGCGATGGTGGCTGGAGTGACAGTTGGAGCAGTGGCTGTTGTAGAGGCTGGGGAGGGGGTGGTGGTGTCCGCTGGTGGGGCGGAAGCTGAGGAGGTGGTGGTGTCTGCTGGTGGGGCTGACGCTGAGGAGGTGGTGGCACTCTGGTGGTCGACGATGACGTCAAACAGTTCCGGGGCCAGCGGCCCTCTGATTGTGACAGCCAGGCCCGAGGCATCCGCGGGCAGGTGGTGCTCAAGGGGCTGGTCTGGCTGTTGGGGGTCCTGCAGCAGACTCCGTGGGGCAGGCAGGGGCTCCGCTGCTCCGCTGCGAGGCCCCGGAACTGCGATGGTAATGGTGTCCCTCATCATCGCCTTGCTCCTCTGATTGCGCCTTACAAGACATAAAAAACAGACAAGAAACAATGTATGATTTATCATGACAAAGATATTAATCATGACAACAAACACACACACACACATCAGTGCTGCGAGCCAAAGCATATTGACTTACCACATCGACAGGGTCCGCTGATTGACATCATACAGCTGGACGCGGGTGCACGCCATGAGGGCAGGACAGTTGACCACGTTGTTCCGGATCTGCTTGTAGTCCCTCATGACGCCAGCCAAGCGGTTGATGCGGACCCCGGCGAGCGTCCTGGTGTCCTGGGTGTGAATGCGGCACAGCTCCAGCATGATGGCTTCAACAAGCCTGCTGGCTTTAAGATACTGTGCCGCCCATGCGCCCTGACCCAGGGCGACACTGCAGAGAGAGAGAGAGAGAGAAAAGAATGTGTTAGTTACTGACTATAGCAGGCTGTAAAAAAAAAAAGGAATGTTAATGCAGTGACTTCATACAGCTTCACACTCTCCACTTCTGGCGTGTGAGCGTACCGGTTGCTGGTCTTGAAGCGGCCTTGGACCAGCCTGTCCTGGTGGCGGCGGGGGAAGGTCACCGGTGCCTTGTCCCTCTCAGTCAGCTTCTCCCAGAGAGCGACAACCTCCCTGGACTGACGAGCGGTAACAAAGGCGTGGTGACGCAGCTCCACGAGGCCGTGGGCCAGGGCCACCACTTGATGGTAACCGGGGTGACCGTCTGGCCCAACCATGTCCTGAAAAAAAGCACCAAACACAGACACGGCACATGATGCGACGCTGCAGACACGGCACATGATGCGACGCTGCAAGTTTCTTGAGAAAATCAGCTAAGTTTTGATCTCGGTACATCAGCTATTGTTGCAGCAAAAATGTGAGTGCAGCACACTTAATGTTGGATCAATACAAAAGCAGTTTACATTTATGAAGATATAAGAAACACAGTATATTTATAAGAATATAGATTATTATTGTTATTGTTATTGTTAACTTGATTGTCGTTATTTTTAGACTGATTTTCCTCATCACAAATATGAAATTGTAACAGGCAACTGTCCACTCACTTCATCCTCCTCCTCAGCCTGCTGCACCTCCATACTGTCGTCCTCGGGGGGTAGGGGGGGTGGGGGAGGTCCCAACTGGGATGACGAGGCCTCACGCACAGGCACACTGTGGGGCTCCTGGAGGAGAGCGTCGTGATGGGCCAGGAGACGGATCTCCTCCGGCTCCTCCGGCTCCTCCTCCTCAAAGCCCTCGTCGGTCAGTGTGCCGCCATCGTCGTCGTCGTCGTCCTCGCCCTCGTCGGTCCCTTCCGGAGCGTTGGGACACTGCTGCAGCACAGCGCCCGACTGGGAGTACAAATACTCTACCCCCAAGAGTTCCCCTGCAGAGAGAGTGAGCGACAGACACACACAAACACACATGAGCAGATGCTTTGAGACAACAGCAACAAACGCTCTGTCGCTGATCTCTCTGTACCTGTGTACTCCCTGGGCTGGGTGTAGTCGACAACCGGCTTGAGCCCCTTGACCCGCTGGGCCAGCCGGTTGAACGTGTGCTGCTGCTGGGCACCGTAGCACCGCAGCGCCGATCGCTGACCTCCCTGGACTGCCGCTCGTCCGCGGTTTTCATTCCACCGCATCAGGCCCTCCAGCAGGTACACCTGGAAGTGTAAGTCACTTGCAGATGTACCTGTGAAGGAAGAGAGCAAAGTGTGAGTGAGAAGCAATGTATATAAAAAAAAAAACAAAGAAAGAAAAAACAGGATGTAAATGTGTTGTAAAATGAATGACCTGGAATGAAGCGGCACTGGTGCAGGTGGAAGGACTTGAGGGAAGTGGAGCCACGTGCGCACCGGTAGACGGGGAGCTTAACACCGCCCTTGGTGAGCTCACCTGTCTGGGTGTACAGCTCCACCCCCTCCGGGTCCTGGATGCAGTGGAGGTGGCGGCGCTGTGTGCTCCAGATCTCCTCCATGCGGGCGCGGTCGATCAACGGGACGCCCATGATGTCCGTCATGTCCCAGAAGGCGTCCAGCACCTCCCGGAGGAGCCGCTCTGTCTCCGCCGCACCCCTCGTACGGCGTCGACAATGCCGAGCGAGCTCCTTGGCGGACAGCTTGATGTGGGCGTCCTTCCCCTCCATGGACTGCTTGGCCTCTCTCAGGCGGGCGACGTCTCCGGCGTCCCACTCGAAGATGGCAAAGGACAGCCTCGCCATGAAGAGGCCGTAGAGCTGGTGGCTGTCTGTGGTGACACCCCTCGCAAAGCGTCGCATGAGGTGCCACACGTCGAGCCTGACCACCAGCTCGTGCCACTCGTGGAACATGTGGTGTACTGATGACGTACCCACGGCGGCACAGCAGTCCCGGTCCACGTACATGACCTTTGGAGGGGCCTTTCCGGCTTCGCGGTACCGCCGCATCAGGCCGGTCGCCATGTTGGCCAGTCCGTCCCCCTCGGCTGCCGTGAGGACGGACACGAGTACCTGCCCGTACTCGTTGCCAACGTTGGCCATCCAGGCGGCCGAGCCGGCGGCAGCGCCTGCAAGCTTTTTGGTGATCTGCGAGACACAGCACAAACACACATTTAGACACACGGCACAACGACGTCATACAGGGTGAAGGCACAGTGGAGAGAGGGAGGGAGGGAGGGAGGGAGGGAGGGAGGGAGGGAGAGAGAGAGAGAGAGAGAGTGAGTGAGTGAGTGAGAAATCTCACCTTCTTGGTGGAGTCCATCTTAAGTATGTCACCAAAAATGGACGTCACCTTAGCCTTGGTCGTGTCCAGCCTGGTCATGGCATCCAGGACGTACACCCACCTGAACCAGGCGAGTCCGGGCACCTTCACGAGCTCTGGGAGCGCCCCCTCTTTTGGTGCCGCTCCAGGTGCCATTAGCTTGTCAAGCACGGAGAGGTACTCGATCGTCCGCGCCATCCACTCCCTGGAGTGATGCTCCACCAGGAAGGCACGGACGCGAGCCACACCGTTGGCCAGGGTGCGCTCCTTCAACATCCCGATCACCGCCATGTCACAGGACAACCTGGGGTGGAAACAGAGAGTGTACAGACAACGCAGACAAATATAGTTAACTACTACTACTACTACTACAACAACAACAAAAAAATGCATTGTCGAGGAAATAATAATAATTATAATAATAATAACGATACTAATAATAAATGTAATTTAAAAGAGCCTTTCAGGTCACTCAAGGACACTTTACAATGAATTAAAATCACACAATTACATAAAAACCAAAAGAGAAAACACATAAAATCAACAAATGTTGAATGCCTTAAAGTGACATACTTGTACGTGAGAACAGCTGGAAACTTATTGCGGTGCGCGACGTCCAGCTGGTCTAAGATGTCCCGTGACCAGCTCACAATCTTCTTGTGACAGGCGGGGCACTCAAGGTTCTCTGTGGCCATGAAGTACCACCCGCTCATGTCCAAGACCCTCCGGACGGTCTTGTACAGTCCAGCGTCCATCAGTTTCCGCCCATCGGCAGGGCACTTCAGACGATATGCCCACATCCGATAGGGCATCCACAGAAAGAATCGGCGCTGGAAGAAGGCGTGAGCATTGGCGGGGAGCTGTGTGTAGAGGGGCCGGGGGCCAGGAGGGTGCCACCACAGTTTGAGCGGCGTGGTGAGGACCACCTTCCCGCTGCTGGGTTCCCTCTTGAACAGCGCCCGGCCCACCCACTCCTGCTGCTCTTCTGGCAGCGTCTGCCTCCAGCTGACGGGAAGCAGCTGAAACACACACAGCACACAGCAGAGACACAGTTAGTGAGAGTGCAGCAGACAGGCACACATTAACACACACACACACACGCACGCCATACATACCTCTTTGCCAGAGGCAGGTTTCTGAGGCGCCATCGGTAATGGCCTTGGCCCTTCCAGTGGCTGCTCGGAGGAGGAGAGAGAGGAAGAGGGGACCACAGCTGTTGGGGTGTCCCTGGACGTGCCTGACAACACATGTCAGTGTTCGACGATGCATTACAAGTGCATTACAAGTGAATTCACATCAAAATGTACACTTACTGGGAGAGTCGACCTCGGCGGCAGCGGCAAGCAACTCAGCGTCAGATGGGTCGGAGGAGGAGGTGCCTGGTGGCAAAGAACAACATACACTGATGAAGCACTGGTGTACTGTTAAAAGCACCCCACAGGCTGTTTTGTAGACAGTGCAGTTACCTGGCTGTGGGAGTCCGTGTGCTGGCTCTGATTGTTTGTCCCGGGCCAGCACATACTTCTGGAAGGCATCCATCCTGGACCCAGCTCCTATCTTCTTGTGCTTGCGTAACCAATACACAAAGCTGTAACAGAGCAAAGAAAAACACACAAAATCAACACACAAACACACATGCAGTACATACACACACACAAAATCAACACACACACACACACACACACACACACACACTACTTACGTTCGAGTCTCCCGGTCCCTCGCGTTGTACAAGGACTTGTACGAACGGTGCGCGTGCTCACCAAACCCCAACAGTGTGTCACCCACCTCACTTGTACTCTGAAGAGATAAGATAAGATAGTCCTTTATTTGTCCAGAGGGGAAATTTGCATTGTTACAGCAACAAGACAGTAAAGATAAAGATAATAATGATAATAAACATGCATGACAAAAAAAGAAAATTACAATAAACGAAGATGTTAACACTTAGACTATAAAAAATCTGTTACAAATAGAATGTAGGATGTACTTGGCTGGACAGTGACCTACTCCCTTGCCCACCCCACCTCCGTTACACAAGGCTCATGGAAATTATAGTTGCATTTCAAACACAAAATTAACATATTTATACTTCGAAATTCGTTCCAGCATTTATACCACAGTTACCCCAGAGTCTATAGAATATAAACCCGTCGTCCGAACACAGTATTTGCATGTCCCGTCTCACACACACACACACCGACATTATATAACGTTGGAATATTTGTCGAATTATTTCAAGAAATTAGCAACAATAGTAAAGAAATAAAGTCACTAGGTCTCGCAGAACATTACGCTGTATCATGCTGAGGTATTTACTGTTATGAAGACAAAAACGGCATAACTTACGTGGTGTCTACGAGACGATGCTCAACGACGTTCTCACGAGAAGCGTAAGTGAACTTTACCTACAACTCCGTCGCTGGGGGGGCAACACAAACAGGCAATCAGGGAACCGAATTACAATAGAACCGGAGCAGGCTCCACAAACAGGCAGATGCAAACTAATCATCCAACAGTGCAATTAAAGCCATATAAATACTATATGCAAGCAAAGCAAACATTCGATCTATCTGTTATAATTGGTATCAAAGCACTGTTGCCTTTAAAGTGCATTATCAAAGCCCTTTTGTTAATCAGAGCACTGTTGCCTTTAAAGTGCATTATCAAAGCCATTTGGTGTTCTATATTAACCTTCCTATGTGCCTGTGGAAATCTATCTATCATCAGAACCTGTACGACTTGTCGGTTGTACAACCTAACGGACTGCTGTCTTAACTGCAACCTAACTACTAACTGACTAGTCTAACTGCTGTTTAACTGCTTTCTAGCTACTGCTAACAGTGTATGTGGAATAAACCTTCAGAAAGACAGTCGACTTGTACCCGCCGTACTTGTTCTGGTTATCCTTTCCAGAAGGGAGTATTAAGCTTAAAGGATCAGCCAGTAAAAATCTGGACACTATACATATGTTATATTTAATGTTTTTTTACATTAGTTATTTATTTTACACATAATTTGGTAATACATTTAAAGTGGACATATTATACCCTATTTCCCCCATTAAAATAGTTCCCTGGTGTCCTAATGAACATGTCAGTGACATGCCTTGGTCAAAATACCATAAGGATGAAGCATCATAGCAGTTCGGTTTTCGTGCATGGTCCCTTTATATGCAAATGAGACACAGGCAAACACACACCCACTTCTTCCAGGGTGTTTCTGATTTGTCCTCGTTACAGCGATTTACAGCGCTATTCGTCTCCCCCTCCCTCCACCGCTGATCGCCAGCTGCTGTATGTGACTGTATCTGGTCTGTGCTCCGGTCATGGAGGACGTACTGAACAAATATTTTTAATTAGGACGTGTCAGAATGGTTAGTTATGAGCTCTATTTGACCTTTTCTTAACAATGTGTGTGTTTGTACATCGGTGAAATCTGATGCGAAGTGGTGCGAACACACGAACACACGTTTGCTGACTTTATCCGGCACATTAGCTTCATATATAAAATCCTCTGAGGCTGGAAGTTTGTGTAAAACACTGTGCTCCACTGTGCAGCCACCAACAGCACACTTGTCCCTCCGCGTTGACATAATACCGCTCTTCCTCCCTCGCCTGCACTCTCGCAGGGACAAGGTGGAGCTAAGGTGGAGCTCTCGAGGTAAACTTACTGGTGGGCGGTAACATTCGCGGTGAAATGCGCATGCTGCCGTCATAAGCGCAGGGAATTCAACATCGAGTGTTTTATCGCCTATACTTACACTAAGGGGGACCACGAAAAAAGGACTAAGTATTCTTTTTCCACACTTTGGCGACTGCTAGGGCCTCCAGAGTCCTAAATATAAGTATTGAAATGGTTAAAAAGTTGATTTTGCATAATATGTCCCCTTTAAGTAACAAAAAATCTGAGGAGCCACTTGGGAGGCGAAAGAGCCGGCTCTTTTTAGTGAGCCGAGTGAAAAGAGCCGGCTCTCCACAAAGAGCCGGAATTCCCATCACTAGTGCCCGCTCCACGTAATGGTGACGTCACTCTTTGGGAGTACGAGACGGTGCGAGTGCCCCGGACAACAGTTTGACAACATGATACAGATTGTGTTATGCAATAATGAATAGTATTACTGTATTAAACGACAAATCTAAACTTTTAAGTGTCGTTCATTTAAATACAGAAATACCTGCAATTTGATTACAATTATGCGAGAAATTTCAAAAACCTCAAATCTTACATCTAATCATAATAAAAATTAGCGTTGGAGTCCAAAAATTAGCATCAGCATTTATGGTCACATATGGGGCAAATGTCTCAAACAAATCAATTTAATGTGGACTACCACTTAATATAAATTATAATATATTATATATTATATATTATAATTAAGTATTTCTGTATTTCCTTTTTTAATTTTTCAAAATGAAGACTTTTATTTTGAAATTCTGTGAAATACTATACCAAATACCAGTATTGCGATACATCATGATGGAATATCGTGACATCATTTCAAGATCATATCACCCACCTCTACTAAACAGAGGACTTTTCCCAACAAAGTTTGACTTTTTTATACTTCCTGACCAGACTAGACCAGACAACAAGGGAGAAGCTGTTAGCCTGCTACCGAAACAACCACAGGCTAACAATAAGGGAGAGACTGTTATTGTTGTTGTCGTCTGTGTCCTATGAAAACATGAAAAAAACAGGCCAAATTTGCCAGACAACCAAAAGTGTGCAAATCACCGTCTGAAGTGTTTGAGAAAGAGAGTTGAGAAAGACCAGCAATACCACAAGGACTACATAGCATTCATGAGTGAAACAATAGCTTGCAGAGATGCTGAAAAGGTTCCAGAAGATAAAATCAATAAGAGCCCTGCCTAGTACATCCCTCACCATGGGGTATATCACCCACAGAAACCAGGGAAAATTCAGGTCGTGTTCGACTGCTCAGCGAAGTTTCAAGGCATGTCATTAAATGATCATCTGCTTATTGAGCCAGAGTTAACAAATACTTTGTTAAGAGTTCCCTGCCGGTTTCGTAAGCGTCCAGTAGCAATAATGTGTGATATAGAGTGTACGTTTCACCAGTTTCACGTGAGGTCAGAGCAGAGCCGGCCCTGAGCATAGGTAGTATAGGCAAATGCTAGGGGCGCCGTCATTCGCAGGGGGCGCCGAAAACGGAGGAGAAGAATTTTTTTTATTTTTTTTAATTATAAATACTTTTTTTTTTTTTACCAGTGTCATTATTACTATTATTTCGAAATATTATATAAGCCCACAGCAACATCAAGTCATAGCAAAGACTATTAAATAATGCAGAAGCCTTTTTTATGAGTGCAACGAGCCGTTGCTCTGTACCTGCCCTCTGTGAGGGGGGCGGGGTCAAGAGGCCAGCTGCCTGAATCTGACCGGACCGTGACCCAGAGACGAAGAAAAAGATTAATGACACTGTATCGGAATTATGTTCAAAAGACTGAAGCCATCCGGCGCCCAAGGAAGGAAAAGAAGGAAAGAAGAGGAAGAAAAACGTGAAAAAGATAGAGGTACAGTAATGTCAATGTGATGAAGTTCATGAAATTAATAGTTTAATGCATCGTAGTTACCGTTGTTGGAGCAGAGTGTTAGCTTGCTAGCTTACTTCGGACAATAGCAACATTGTTTAATAATCAATAAAGAGCTGAGTCGACGTGTGTTAATTTTACTCCACCTTAAATTCATCAGGGACCTTTGGAAACTTAACGTTAGGCCTGTTCAGGTGTTATTTTACAGGTGTCTTTCCTGCTTGTATGTCAGTTAAAATGCTTTTAGTTGTCCATCCCCTTTGTAATAGGGTGGTTGTAAGCCTTTGGTTTTATGTGTCACAGTTTATGTTTGTTAAAGTTTACATCAGTGTTAAAGTGCAGTTAAAGTGTAATACTGTTAATATTTCATACCTTAGCTTTCCCATATCATTCATAGGCTATATATACAGATATATATATTCATTTCACTGCACTTTACTGGTTTTTGCACTCTGGTTAGACTGAATTGCATTGCAATGACAATAAAGTTGAATGAATCTCATCACATTTTCATTATTAGTCTATATTAGTCTCATGTATAGCACACCAAGCATCTGTTTTTTTTTATTAAAATGTAACATGCAGTCGTCACATATACTTCTCTTCTCTCTTCAGATGCACTTTTAAAATATTTCAGTACCACCCCCAGTGACACAGCATCACCCCCAGTGACACAGCATCAGGTGCTGCTGTCCCATCTACCTCTGCACAGCCCAGTGACACAGCATCAGTCCTTTTTAATTTTATCACTTGTTTCTTTCTTTAGTTTTTATTTGGTGTGATATTTTTTACTCAAAGAAATAAAATCTTGAATACACACATGCAGTTTCTGTGTGATTGTATGAAAATTGATTGTGAAATTGACTGCTGCGATGCAAGGGGGCGCCAGCTAAAATCTTGCCTAGGGCACCAAATTACTCAGGGCCGGCACTGGGTCAGAGGACCGAGACTATTTGAGATTTCTCTGGTGGGACACTGAGGACTTTAAATCAGAACCATCAGTCTATCGCTTGAGAGTGCACTTGTTTGGCGCAGCCTCTTCACCTGACTGTGCAAACTACAGAGGTGCTTGTATCAATTACCAAAGAAGAGTGTGCTGAAACTGCAAAAAAAATCAAGATGTGGCCTTGGGTCAGCCAGACATTGAGAGAGCTTTGGGAGTTAAATGGTGTATGACTTCAGATCAATTCCAATTCAGAGTAACTGTGAATGAACGCCCGTTCTACAACCCACTTGGGTTTGTAGCACCTTTCATTCTAGTTGTAAAGCAAATACTTACCAAAGTCAAGTTAGTTTAGTTCAGGGTTAGGCCGGGTGGCTGATGCAAGATTTGATACTTGTTACAATGTAATGTATTAACAGTTTGTTCTTTAGATAAAAGCTACCATGGGCACTTTGATATCTTTGACGGCTATGATAGATAAAGGAATTGGAAGATGTGTACTGAAAATTATCTACCAGTTGGATTGATGTGTCCATTTAGAAGCTGTACTTTAGGTTTTGGTGTAACAAGGTACGTGACATTAGGTTACGTTGTCTTACTGTTGGAATCTATAGATCGTCATTCACAAACTGAACATCAAGGGAATATTTCTATGTGACGCTGATCCTCGAGTAGCTTAGGTACATATAGATGGAAATGTAACTTGGATGTATGGCAAGTGGAAATAAATGTGCAAACCCTTCACACAACTCTCCCTCGCCTTCGTGATTGATGAATTACAACTGTTCCTACGAGTCAAGCCAGTTGAAACTTTTAACTTCTTACAGCTAATGACTATCCAGTGGCTTTGTACCTTCGCCACTACAACAACAAATGTGTCATGACAAGATTTTAATTTTAGATACTTTATTAATCCCCTTAGGGAAATTATTCTCAGTCTCAGAGCGACTGATATTCTCTGCATTTGACCCATCCTAGAATTAGGAGCAGTGGGCTGCCACACTGAGTAGCGCCCGGGGAGCAGTTGGGTACTTTGCTCAGGGGTACCCCAGCACTTTTTTGGCCAGGTGGGGATTTGAACCAGCAACATTCCGGTTACAAGTCAAGTTCCCTTTCCACTTGGCCACGGGCTGCCTGATGAGATGAGATGAACCATTATCTGATGATCTTCAACCACAGTGGGAATCTTGGCTCTTGGACCTGCAGAACCTAGCTGATGTCAGGATTCAGAGATAGATAGATAGATAGATAGATACTTTATTGATCCTGAAGGAAATTCAAGATGTTACCTTCCAGCAACTTTCAAGGAAGTCCAAAGATATGAACTCCATCACTTCTCTGACGCAAGTGTTATAGGGTATGGAGGATGTACCTTTCTGAGAGCTATCAGTGTTTCAGGACAAATTCATTGCTCTTTGGTCATGGGCAAGGCCAGAGTGGCCCCCACGAAAGTCACAACAGTACCCAGGCTGGAACTGTCGGCAGACGAGAAGATTTCATGTATTTTTGGCGAACCGCATTCAGCGCATCAGAGAGAGTACCAATCCAAGCCAATGGAGACGTGATCACAGAAGACAATCCTGCTGATCACGCATCAAGGGGCCTAATGGTAAAATAACTCATTGCTTCCAACTGGTTTACTGGTCCAGACTTTCTCTGGCGAGACAAGCTTCCCAGCGGAGATATTACGGTGGGACACATCACAGTTGAAGACCCAGGGCTTGATAGTTCATAGAATAGAATAGAATAGAAATACTTTATTCAACCCCAAGGGGAAATTGTTTCAACATAGCAGCAATACAAACAAATATTATAAGCATAAAATGTAATATAAACATAAAATGTGCAACAGTGGGGAAAAAAAACAGTGCAATAATAAAGGAATGGCATAAAGGGGTGTAATGGAAAGAAAATGTGCATTGTGCAAATGAGCAGTTTTTTTTAATATATTTTTATTTTTTTTATTTTTTACAGAGAGTTATTGTAAGTCTTGATGGCTGATGGCTGGAATGACTTCCTGAATCTGTCCTTGTGACAGCGGAGCTGTCTGAATCTCTTGGAGAATGTGCTCTCCTGGGCCTGGAGGATGTGGTGGAGAGGATGATCGGCATTATCCATGATGGAAAAAAGTTTATTTAGCATCCTCCTTTCCACCACCGTTTCCATGGTGTCCTGTTTGCAGCTGATGATGGGAGTTCTCATCAGGGAGTTCTCATCACTGAGAACTTACCTTTATGAAGTCATGGCAATCATAAACAGCAGACCTTTAACGGCACACTGTCTCAACGACCCAGCTGGGCCGCAGCCTCTTACTCCCAACCACATCCTGACGATGAAATCCTCAGTAATCTCGCCACCACCTGGAGACTTTGTAAGGGAGGACCTTTATCTTTGCAAAAGATGGCGTAGAGTACAATATTTGACCAATGTTTTCTGGTCCAGATGGAGAAAAGAATACTTGTTAAGCCAGCAACAGAGGCAAACAACACACAGGAATGCAAAGGTCAATGATGTAGTGATTGTTCAAGACGACAATGCACCACGAAACACATGGAAACTGGCCAAGGTCACTGAAGTTTGGAGAAGGATGTGTGAGAAAGCTTCAGTTGCTGATGAGCGATTCAGCACTGGATGACCAAGGCAAGCGACTCACCAAACCAGTCTACCTAGAGAGACCTATTCACAAGACAGTTACTTTGCTGGAAGCTGATTAATGCTGCCATAACACAGTAATACATCTTTCATTGCACCTAGTGGCAAATATTCATATTTCAATCCTACATTCAAGTTAATTAAAGAAATCACCAGTGATTTGGTGGTAGTGTAGCTGGCATCATAGCCAGCCATACAGTTCATCAGGCTTTCATGTAATTAATAGGTTTTTCATTTAGTAACCTCATTTAAATATAAGAATAGTGTACGTTTATTAAAAGGGTTTAATTTGTGTACATAAATAAGGAAGATCACAAAGAAGGTTTAGAAGGCTGTTCAGAAGTTTATTTATTTATATTGTTTAGCGGAACCAATGGGGACGGGGCTTTGTGGTGCTGGCACGCTGCTGCAACATGAGACAGATTGCCTCGCTGGAGACAGAGAAACAGGAGGATAAGTTTTGTGTTGCTGTAAAGACATGGACAAAGTGAAGACCCGTTCAGGTCCTTTCTAATTCCTCTCAAGGTACACGGCCAATGAGGTATGCTCGTTGTTGAATGTTGTTTTCTTTAAATGTATTTATATTTAAGTCTTTATTTGTGACATTTTGATACAAAGATATTTTGTATTTGTGACTTATTTGTTATTATTCTCTGTGACAGGGGTCTCAAACTCAATTTGCCTTGGAGTCTGGGTGAGGCTGGGCCGCATCAAGTAAGTACTCAAAAAAAAGTACAACTGTCCAGTAAGAGACAGTTTTACCCATTCATACACACACACACTAATATATCTGGGAAACAAATAGGCATCAAAAACGACTATATAAAGTGATGATTATTAAATGTAGATGTGACATGAGGGTTTTCTGAATAAAGAGCACTAACGTTTACATTTAACTGTAAATCTTTAAGAATTGACTCCAACTCCCCTTATCACAAATTGTTTACATGGATTTTAGAAACTTATTATTTTCATACATTCTACCTTCATTACTCCATACGTTAATAACTATTACCTCCTCCTTCACTGTTGGTAATTGTCTGCACATCACCACTATTTCCTCTTGAACTGTATATATATACATACATATATGTATATATATGTGTATATATATATATATATATATATATACACACATATATATATTTATATATATATATATATATATATATATATATATATACACATATATATACATCAGAGGTCGCGCTAGACTTTTTCGTTGTCTGTCATTTTGACTGACAGGGTCATAAAAATCCCGTCATAATCAATTTTTACCGGTCACTTTAAATGATAATAATGACATATTCAATTGCATTGTTCA
Organism: Solea solea; assembly: GCF_958295425.1. Taxonomy (NCBI): domain Eukaryota; kingdom Metazoa; phylum Chordata; class Actinopteri; order Pleuronectiformes; family Soleidae; genus Solea; species Solea solea. The sequence goes on along the minus strand of NC_081153.1, from coordinate 8,368,010 downwards.
TATTGCAGTGGAATATGAACAGTTCACCTGTGGCCTAAACGCACAGTCTCACACCTTCCTCCTGGTCCACATGGACTTAAATCGCGTGCCTGCTTGCGCGTAATTGCGCGTGGTTGGAAATCCCGCAACATGCGCTCCTTCTGCACCAGTGGATCAGCTGCACCGGTCACAGACGCGCTCCAAAGCCTCCTGTCCATAGCTCTTTAACACGCTGACAGCACTACAAGGATAGCGAGATGCATTGAGTACGGTGTCCAGGTCAGAAGTTATGCTCAGATTCTCCGATGTGAATCTTTATTTTGTCGCACAACATTTTTCTATCCTCCCTTCTCAGCCAGGAGAACTCCTGCTCCCACTGAACTCGCCTAACCTCCTTACTGCCGCTTCCTCGCTCCGCTGAGGCCAAGGGCTGAGTTTGTCCTTCATCTGCATCTATCCCTCTTTTTTACCTCTTTTATCAACATAGTTTTTGGGCTTTTTAAAGAAACTTCTGACACTCAACTGCCGTGACATTTTTCTTCTTTTCTACTTTCAACTTACTGTAATATGCTCTTCACCACCAAGTGGTCAGGGGTGTGAGTTGCAATCTGTCAAAATGACGGATGGCCCTCAGATTTTTCCGTCACCGTTTTAAAAAAACGGTCAATGACGGAAAATATTCGGTTAACGCGACCCCTGATATACATATCAGGGTGTCTACAGATATACCTCTGTGATGAAATCCATCTGATCCATCCAGCCATTGATCCTGTATACATATATCTAATTTTGGATTCAATTTGTTAATACGTGTCCATTTGTAATAAGACGTCTTGCAATCATTGAAAGAAGTACGACTCGCCGTTCCAGTTCCAGTCCAGATGCAAAAGACCACATTATGTCAAACTCCGCCTACTCACAAGCATGGCCAAGCGGTCCGACACTGACGCTCTGTGGAAATTTCGTGGTACTGCACATTCATATAATCAAACACACAAGAGGACAAAAAAGGCTGTGCTCAAACCCATGAGCAGATATTTCAGAAGGAAGGGAACGGTAGTGATGTTTGCTAAAGCTCAATAGATGTGGAAAATTTGTTTGTTGAGTTTGTTGGTTCTTTTTTCTCCGGTATGCAGTTTACCAGACTCTAATTTGCATATTACCAATCAGCCCCAGGGAGCTTGCAAAACAACAAACCCGTAAAATATACAAGGAAAAACCTGTCAAATGTACAAGGAAAAACCTGTAAAATGTACAAGGAAAACTGGTAAAAATAAGTCTTATACAGACATAGTTTGTATTGAAAGGCTTATAAACACTAGGCCACTGTTTTAGAGCTTCATAAGAACAAAATGAACGGTTATAACGTCCATAGACCTGCCACCGTGGCTAAACTACATAGTAAACCTCAAGCCCTATATATCTCTCACAGAGAATCTCTTGTGAACGTGTTACTTCGGTAACACATATACTAAAATTGGAACGATACAGAGAAGATTAGCATGGCCCCTGCGCAAGGATGACACGCAAATTCGTGAAGCGTTCCTCATTTTGCATCCAGGCAAAATTGTTATTATTGTTTTTAAAAAGGTCCCTTAACTCCCATTTGAAGTTTCGTGCAGATCGGACAACGTATGGCAAAGTTAGAGGGCACTTCCTGTTTAAAATGGCCGACTTCCTGTTCGGTCGGCGGCGTCTCCGTACACGTGTTCAGGGAAGGTCTCGTAACTCACATATCTAGTTTTGTGTCAATCGGACAATGTTAGATTTGACTTCCTGTTTCGGGCGTTCCACTTCCTGTAGGTAGGTGACCTTATACAGACATGTTCAGGACGGGTCTGGGGTTCCACATACCAAGTTTTAGTTGGATACAACAATCCCTGTTAGAGCAGAATCAAAAACTATAAAGGTAATTCTGTCTGCTGTCACCAGGGGCGCTTTATTTGAAAATGAATATTTTCATATAGACGTGTTCAGGGCCGGACTATCATCAATCCTAGCAAGTTTGGTTCGGATTGGACCAGGATTGGCAAAGTTGTAACAGTTTGTTTTTTTAGTATTTTCTGCCACCACCAGGAGGCGCTGTTGTAAAAATTTACCGTTTTCAGCAACGACCCATCATCAATCCTAGCAAGTTTGGTGGAGATTAGACCTTCCATCGTGAAGTTAAAAGAACTTGGCTTTCTTTTGTGAAAAATATGAATTATCGCCAACTTTGGCGCCCCCTATCTCGAACACCATGCGAGATTTTAAAAAAACGTTTGATAACTTAAGCTCCTCAACTTGTTCACAGTGACCTCACCAAGTTTGAGGGTGATCTCACAAAAGCTCTACGAGTCTATTCAAATATCAGACGCCATATTGTCTGCCGTCACCGGGGGGGGCGCTGTTTTTGGAAGTGAATATTTTCATATAGACGTCTTCAGGGCCGGACTATCATCAATCCTAGCAAGTTTGGTTCAGATCGGACCAGGATTCGCAAAGTTGTAGCATTTTGTTTTTTTGTCGCAATAATCCGACTTTGCAGCATTACCATGGCAACATCATATAACAATATGCCATCATGTTGAGCGTGCATCATCTACCTTGTGTTTGGAGTGTTTTTTCCAAATTTTGAGTTGGATACGATAATCTCTGTAAAGGTTATCCCCAACAAAGCGAGAGTGACTTTTGAGGGGTCATCTGAACTTTTCAACCCCAAACACAAAACGACTCGGCTGACTCAAAACGGAATTCCCTTTCAGAGTCTCCCCGCTGCTGTTTGTTCCCATGTTGTGTTTACTTGACACTATTTGCAGCCTCTCCTAAAGCCATACACGGTGCCAACATGTGCGGTGCAAACGCTGCGCAAAGAAGGGGGGGGGGAAATTGCATGGACACATATATCTAATTTTGGATTCAATTTGTTAATACGTGTCCATTTGTAATAAGACGTCTTGCAATCATTGAAAGAAGTACGACTCGCCGTTCCAGTTCCAGTCCAGATGCAAAAGACCACATTATGTCAAACTCCGCCTACTCACAAGCATGGCCAAGCGGTCCGACACTGACGCTCTGTGGAAATTTCGTGGTACTGCACATTCATATAATCAAACACACAAGAGGACAAAAAAGGCTGTGCTCAAACCCATGAGCAGATATTTCAGAAGGAAGGGAACGGTAGTGATGTTTGCTAAAGCTCAATAGACGTGGAAAATTTGTTTGTTGAGTTTGTTGGTTCTTTTTGCTCCGGTATGCAGTTTACCAGACTCTAATTTGCATATTACCCATCAGCCCCAGGGAGCTTGCAAAACAACAAACCCGTAAAATATACAAGGAAAAACCTGTCAAATGTACAAGGAAAAACCTGTAAAATGTACAAGGAAAACCGGTAAAAACAAGTCTTATACAGACATAGTTTGTATTGAAATGCTTATAAACACTAGGCCACTGTTTTAGAGCTTCATAAGAACAAAATGAACGGTTATAACGTCCATAGACCTGCCACCGTGGCTAAACTACATAGTAAACCTCAAGCCCTATATATCTCTCACAGAGAAACTCTTGTGAACGTGTTACTTCGGTAACACATATACTAAAATTGGAACGATACAGAGAAGATTAGCATGGCCCCTGCGCAAGGATGACACGCAAATTCGTGAAGCGTTCCTCATTTTGCATCCAGGCAAAATTGTTATTATTGTTTTTAAAAAGTGTCACATAGGAGGTTTTGTGCAGATCGGACAACGTATGGCAAAGTTAGAGGACACTTCCTGTTTAAAATGGCCGACTTCCAGTTTGGTCAAAGGCGTGTCCGTAAACGTGTTCAGGGAAGGTCCCTTAACTCCCATTTGAAGTTTCGTGCAGATCGGACAACGTATGGCAAAGTTAGAGGGCACTTCCTGTTTAAAATGGCCGACTTCCTGTTCGGTCGGCGGCGTCTCCGTACACGTGTTCAGGGAAGGTCTCGTAACTCACATATCTAGTTTTGTGTCAATCGGACAATGTTAGATTTGACTTCCTGTTTCGGGCGTTCCACTTCCTGTAGGTAGGTGACCTTATACAGACATGTTCAGGATGGGTCTGGGGTCCCACATACCAAGTTTTAGTTGGATACAACAATCCCTGTTAGAGCAGAATCAAAAACTATAAAGGTAATTCTGTCTGCTGTCACCAGGGGCGCTTTATTTGAAAATGAATATTTTCATATAGACGTGTTCAGGGCCGGATTATCATCAATCCTAGCAAGTTTGGTTCGGATTGGACCAGGATTGGCAAAGTTGTAACAGTTTGTTTTTTTAGTATTTTCTGCCACCACCAGGAGGCGCTGTTGTAAATATTTACCGTTTTCAGCAACGACCCATCATCAATCCTAGCAAGTTTGGTGGAGATTAGACCTTCCATCGTGAAGTTAAAAGAACTTGGCTTTCTTTTGTGAAAAATATGAATTATCGCCAACTTTGGCGCCCCCTATCTCGAACACCATGCGAGATTTAAAAAAAACGTTTGATAACTTAAGCTCCTCAACTTGTTCACAGTGACCTCACCAAGTTTGAGGGTGATCTCACAAAAGCTCTACGAGTCTATTCAAATATCAGACGCCATATTGTCTGCTGTCACCGGGGGGGGGGGGGGGGGGGGCGCTGTTTTTGGAAGTGAATATTTTCATATAGACGTCTTCAGGGCCGGACTATCATCAATCCTAGCAAGTTTGGTTCAGATCGGACCAGGATTCGCAAAGTTGTAGCATTTTGTTTTTTTGTCGCAATAATCCGACTTTGCAGCATTACCATGGCAACATCATATAACAATATGCCATCATGTTGAGCGTGCATCATCTACCTTGTGTTTGGAGTGTTTTTTCCAAATTTTGAGTTGGATACGATAATCTCTGGAAAGGTTATCCCCAACAAAGCGAGAGTGACTTTTGAGGGGTCATCTGAACTTTTCAACCCCAAACACAAAACGACTCGGCTGACTCAAAACGGAATTCCCTTTCAGAGTCTCCCCGCTGCTGTTTGTTCCCATGTTGTGTTTACTTGACACTATTTGCAGCCTCTCCTAAAGCCATACACGGTGCCAACATGTGCGGTGCAAACGCTGCGCAAAGAAGGGGGGGGGGAAATTGCATGGACACATATATCTAATTTTGGATTCAATTTGTTAATACGTGTCCATTTGTAATAAGACGTCTTGCAATCATTGAAAGAAGTACGACTCGCCGTTCCAGTTCCAGTCCAGATGCAAAAGACCACATTATGTCAAACTCCGCCTACTCACAAGCATGGCCAAGCGGTCCGACACTGACGCTCTGTGGAAATTTCGTGGTACTGCACATTCATATAATCAAACACACAAGAGGACAAAAAAGGCTGTGCTCAAACCCATGAGCAGATATTTCAGAAGGAAGGGAACGGTAGTGATGTTTGCTAAAGCTCAATAGACGTGGAAAATTTGTTTGTTGAGTTTGTTGGTTCTTTTTGCTCCGGTATGCAGTTTACCAGACTCTAATTTGCATATTACCCATCAGCCCCAGGGAGCTTGCAAAACAACAAACCCGTAAAATATACAAGGAAAAACCTGTCAAATGTACAAGGAAAAACCTGTAAAATGTACAAGGAAAACCGGTAAAAACAAGTCTTATACAGACATAGTTTGTATTGAAATGCTTATAAACACTAGGCCACTGTTTTAGAGCTTCATAAGAACAAAATGAACGGTTATAACGTCCATAGACCTGCCACCGTGGCTAAACTACATAGTAAACCTCAAGCCCTATATATCTCTCACAGAGAATCTTTTGTGAACGTGTTACTTCGGTAACACATATACTAAAATTGGAACGATACAGAGAAGATTAGCATGGCCCCTGCGCAAGGATGACACGCAAATTCGTGAAGCGTTCCTCATTTTGCATCCAGGCAAAATTGTTATTATTGTTTTTAAAAAGTGTCACATAGGAGGTTTTGTGCAGATCGGACAACGTATGGCAAAGTTAGAGGGCACTTCCTGTTTAAAATGGCCGACTTCCAGTTTGGTCAAAGGCGTGTCCGTAAACGTGTTCAGGGAAGGTCCCTTAACTCCCATTTGAAGTTTCGTGCAGATCGGACAACGTATGGCAAAGTTAGAGGGCACTTCCTGTTTAAAATGGCCGACTTCCTGTTCGGTCGGCGGCGTCTCCGTACACGTGTTCAGGGAAGGTCTCGTAACTCACATATCTAGTTTTGTGTCAATCGGACAATGTTAGATTTGACTTCCTGTTTCGGGCGTTCCACTTCCTGTAGGTAGGTGACCTTATACAGACATGTTCAGGACGGGTCTGGGGTCCCACATACCAAGTTTTAGTTGGATACAACAATCCCTGTTAGAGCAGAATCAAAAACTATAAAGGTAATTCTGTCTGCTGTCACCAAGGGCGCTTTATTTGAAAATGAATATTTTCATATAGACGTGTTCAGGGCCGGACTATCATCAATCCTAGCAAGTTTGGTTCGGATTGGACCAGGATTGGCAAAGTTGTAACAGTTTGTTTTTTTAGTATTTTCTGCCACCACCAGGAGGCGCTGTTGTAAAAATTTACCGTTTTCAGCAACGACCGATCATCAATCCTAGCAAGTTTGGTGGAGATTAGACCTTCCATCGTGAAGTTAAAAGAACTTGGCTTTCTTTTGTGAAAAATATGAATTATCGCCAACTTTGGCGCCCCCTATCTCGAACACCATGCGAGATTTAAAAAAAACGTTTGATAACTTAAGCTCCTCAACTTGTTCACAGCGACCTCACCAAGTTTGAGGGTGATCTCACAAAAGCTCTACGAGTCTATTCAAATATCAGACGCCATATTGTCTGCCGTCACCGGGGGGGGGGGGGGGGGGGGCGCTGTTTTTGGAAGTGAATATTTTCATATAGACGTCTTCAGGGCCGGACTATCATCAATCCTAGCAAGTTTGGTTCAGATCGGACCAGGATTCGCAAAGTTGTAGCATTTTGTTTTTTTGTCGCAATAATCCGACTTTGCAGCATTACCATGGCAACATCATATAACAATATGCCATCATGTTGAGCGTGCATCATCTACCTTGTGTTTGGAGTGTTTTTTCCAAATTTTGAGTTGGATACGATAATCTCTGGAAAGGTTATCCCCAACAAAGCGAGAGTGACTTTTGAGGGGTCATCTGAACTTTTCAACCCCAAACACAAAACGACTCGGCTGACTCAAAACGGAATTCCCTTTCAGAGTCTCCCCGCTGCTGTTTGTTCCCATGTTGTGTTTACTTGACACTATTTGCAGCCTCTCCTAAAGCCATACACGGTGCCAACATGTGCGGTGCAAACGCTGCGCAAAGAAGGGGGGGGGAAATTGCATGGACACATATATCTAATTTTGGATTCAATTTGTTAATACGTGTCCATTTGTAATAAGACGTCTTGCAATCATTGAAAGAAGTACGACTCGCCGTTCCAGTTCCAGTCCAGATGCAAAAGACCACATTATGTCAAACTCCGCCTACTCACAAGCATGGCCAAGCGGTCCGACACTGACGCTCTGTGGAAATTTCGTGGTACTGCACATTCATATAATCAAACACACAAGAGGACAAAAAAGGCTGTGCTCAAACCCATGAGCCCATGAGCAGATATTTCACAAGGAAGGGAACGGTAGTGATGTTTGCTAAAGCTCAATAGACGTGGAAAATTTGTTTGTTGAGTTTGTTGGTTCTTTTTTCTCCGGTATGCAGTTTACCAGACTCTAATTTGCATATTACCCATCAGCCCAGGAGCTTGCAAAACAACAAACCCGTAAAATATACAAGGAAAAACCTGTCAAATGTACAAGGAAAAACCTGTAAAATGTACAAGGAAAACCGGTAAAAACAAGTCTTATACAGACATAGTTTGTATTGAAATGCTTATAAACACTAGGCCACTGTTTTAGAGCTTCATAAGAACAAAATGAACGGTTATAACGTCCATAGACCTGCCACCGTGGCTAAACTACATAGTAAACCTCAAGCCCTATATATCTCTCACAGAGAATCTTTTGTGAACGTGTTACTTCGGTAACACATATACTAAAATTGGAACGATACAGAGAAGATTAGCATGGCCCCTGCGCAAGGATGACACGCAAATTCGTGAAGCGTTCCTCATTTTGCATCCAGGCAAAATTGTTATTATTGTTTTTAAAAGTGTCACATAGGAGGTTTTGTGCAGATCGGACAACGTATGGCAAAGTTAGAGGGCACTTCCTGTTTAAAATGGCCGACTTCCAGTTTGGTCAAAGGCGTGTCCGTAAACGTGTTCAGGGAAGGTCCCTTAACTCCCATTTGAAGTTTCGTGCAGATCGGACAACGTATGGCAAAGTTAGAGGGCACTTCCTGTTTAAAATGGCGACTTCCTGTTCGGTCGGCGGCGTCTCCGTACACGTGTTCAGGAAGGTCTCGTAACTCACATATCTAGTTTTGTGTCAATCGGACAATGTTAGATTTGACTTCCTGTTTCGGGCGTTCCACTTCCTGTAGGTAGGTGACCTTATACAGACATGTTCAGGACGGGTCTGGGGTCCCACATACCAAGTTTTAGTTGGATACAACAATCCCTGTTAGAGCAGAATCAAAAACTATAAAGGTAATTCTGTCTGCTGTCACCAAGGGCGCTTTATTTGAAAATGAATATTTTCATATAGACGTGTTCAGGGCCGACTATCATCAATCCTAGCAAGTTTGGTTCGGATTGGACCAGGATTGGCAAAGTTGTAACAATTTGTTTTTTTAGTATTTTCTGCCACCACCAGGAGGCGCTGTTGTAAAAATTTACCGTTTTCAGCAACGACCGATCATCAATCCTAGCAAGTTTGGTGAGATTAGACCTTCCATCGTGAAGTTAAAAGAACTTGGCTTTCTTTTGTGAAAAATATGAATTATCGCCAACTTGGCGCCCCCTATCTCGAACACCATGCGAGATTTAAAAAAAACGTTTGATAACTTAAGCTCTCAACTTGTTCACAGCGACCTCACCAAGTTTGAGGGTGATCTCACAAAAGCTCTACGAGTCTATTCAAATATCAGACGCCATATTGTCTGCCGTCACCGGGGGGGGGGGGGGGGGCGCTGTTTTTGGAAGTGAATATTTTCATATAGACGTCTTCAGGGCCGGACTATCATCATTCCTAGCAAGTTTGGTTCAGATCGGACCAGGATTCGCAAAGTTGTAGCATTTTGTTTTTTTGTCGCAATAATCCGACTTTGCAGCATTACCATGGCAACATCATATAACAATATGCCATCATGTTGAGCGTGCATCATCTACCTTGTGTTTGGAGTGTTTTTTCCAAATTTTGAGTTGGATACGATAATCTCTGGAAAGGTTATCCCCAACAAAGCGAGAGTGACTTTTGAGGGGTCATCTGAACTTTTCAACCCCAACACAAAACGACTCGGCTGACTCAAAACGGAATTCCCTTTCAGAGTCTCCCCGCTGCTGTTTGTTCCCATGTTGTGTTTACTTGACACTATTTGCAGCCTCTCCTAAAGCCATACACGGTGCCAACATGTGCGGTGCAAACGCTGCGCAAAGAAGGGGGGGGGAAATTGCATGGACACATATATCTAATTTTGGATTCAATTTGTTAATACGTGTCCATTTGTAATAAGACGTCTTGCAATCATTGAAAGAAGTACGACTCGCCGTTCCAGTTCCAGTCCAGATGCAAAAGACCACATTATGTCAAACTCCGCCTACTCACAAGCATGGCCAAGCGGTCCGACACTGACGCTCTGTGGAAATTTCGTGGTACTGCACATTCATATAATCAAACACACAAGAGGACAAAAAAGGCTGTGCTCAAACCCATGAGCAGATATTTCACAAGGAAGGGAACGGTAGTGATGTTTGCTAAAGCTCAATAGACGTGGAAAATTTGTTTGTTGAGTTTGTTGGTTCTTTTTGCTCCGGTATGCAGTTTACCAGACTCTAATTTGCATATTACCCATCAGCCCCAGGGAGCTTGCAAAACAACAAACCCGTAAAATATACAAGGAAAAACCTGTCAAATGTACAAGGAAAAACCTGTAAAATGTACAAGGAAAACCGGTAAAAACAAGTCTTATACAGACATAGTTTGTATTGAAATGCTTATAAACACTAGGCCACTGTTTTAGAGCTTCATAAGAACAAAATGAACGGTTATAACGTCCATAGACCTGCCACCGTGGCTAAACTACATAGTAAACCTCAAGCCCTATATATCTCTCACAGAGAATCTCTTGTGAACGTGTTACTTCGGTAACACATATACTAAAATTGGAACGATACAGAGAAGATTAGCATGGCCCCTGCGCAAGGATGACACGCAAATTCGTGAAGCGTTCCTCATTTTGCATCCAGGCAAAATTGTTATTATTGTTTTTAAAAAGTGTCACATAGGAGGTTTTGTGCAGATCGGACAACGTATGGCAAAGTTAGAGGGCACTTCCTGTTTAAAATGGCCGACTTCCAGTTTGGTCAAAGGCGTGTCCGTAAACGTGTTCAGGGAAGGTCCCTTAACTCCCATTTGAAGTTTCGTGCAGATCGGACAACGTATGGCAAAGTTAGAGGGCACTTCCTGTTTAAAATGGCCGACTTCCTGTTCGGTCGGCGGCGTCTCCGTACACGTGTTCAGGGAAGGTCTCGTAACTCACATATCTAGTTTTGTGTCAATCGGACAATGTTAGATTTGACTTCCTGTTTCGGGCGTTCCACTTCCTGTAGGTAGGTGACCTTATACAGACATGTTCAGGATGGGTCTGGGGTCCCACATACCAAGTTTTAGTTGGATACAACAATCCCTGTTAGAGCAGAATCAAAAACTATAAAGGTAATTCTGTCTGCTGTCACCAGGGGCGCTTTATTTGAAAATGAATATTTTCATATAGACGTGTTCAGGGCCGGATTATCATCAATCCTAGCAAGTTTGGTTCGGATTGGACCAGGATTGGCAAAGTTGTAACAGTTTGTTTTTTTAGTATTTTCTGCCACCACCAGGAGGCGCTGTTGTAAATATTTACCGTTTTCAGCAACGACCCATCATCAATCCTAGCAAGTTTGGTGGAGATTAGACCTTCCATCGTGAAGTTAAAAGAACTTGGCTTTCTTTTGTGAAAAATATGAATTATCGCCAACTTTGGCGCCCCCTATCTCGAACACCATGCGAGATTTAAAAAAAACGTTTGATAACTTAAGCTCCTCAACTTGTTCACAGTGACCTCACCAAGTTTGAGGGTGATCTCACAAAAGCTCTACGAGTCTATTCAAATATCAGACGCCATATTGTCTGCTGTCACCGGGGGGGGGGGGGGGGGGGCGCTGTTTTTGGAAGTGAATATTTTCATATAGACGTCTTCAGGGCCGGACTATCATCAATCCTAGCAAGTTTGGTTCAGATCGGACCAGGATTCGCAAAGTTGTAGCATTTTGTTTTTTTGTCGCAATAATCCGACTTTGCAGCATTACCATGGCAACATCATATAACAATATGCCATCATGTTGAGCGTGCATCATCTACCTTGTGTTTGGAGTGTTTTTTCCAAATTTTGAGTTGGATACGATAATCTCTGGAAAGGTTATCCCCAACAAAGCGAGAGTGACTTTTGAGGGGTCATCTGAACTTTTCAACCCCAAACACAAAACGACTCGGCTGACTCAAAACGGAATTCCCTTTCAGAGTCTCCCCGCTGCTGTTTGTTCCCATGTTGTGTTTACTTGACACTATTTGCAGCCTCTCCTAAAGCCATACACGGTGCCAACATGTGCGGTGCAAACGCTGCGCAAAGAAGGGGGGGGGAAATTGCATGGACACATATATCTAATTTTGGATTCAATTTGTTAATACGTGTCCATTTGTAATAAGACGTCTTGCAATCATTGAAAGAAGTACGACTCGCCGTTCCAGTTCCAGTCCAGATGCAAAAGACCACATTATGTCAAACTCCGCCTACTCACAAGCATGGCCAAGCGGTCCGACACTGACGCTCTGTGGAAATTTCGTGGTACTGCACATTCATATAATCAAACACACAAGAGGACAAAAAAGGCTGTGCTCAAACCCATGAGCAGATATTTCACAAGGAAGGGAACGGTAGTGATGTTTGCTAAAGCTCAATAGACGTGGAAAATTTGTTTGTTGAGTTTGTTGGTTCTTTTTTCTCCGGTATGCAGTTTACCAGACTCTAATTTGCATATTACCCATCAGCCCCAGGGAGCTTGCAAAACAACAAACCCGTAAAATATACAAGGAAAAACCTGTCAAATGTACAAGGAAAAACCTGTAAAATGTACAAGGAAAACCGGTAAAAACAAGTCTTATACAGACATAGTTTGTATTGAAATGCTTATAAACACTAGGCCACTGTTTTAGAGCTTCATAAGAACAAAATGAACGGTTATAACGTCCATAGACCTGCCACCGTGGCTAAACACCGTGGCTAAACTACATAGTAAACCTCAAGCCCTATATATCTCTCACAGAGAATCTCTTGTGAACGTGTTACTTCGGTAACACATATACTAAAATTGGAACGATACAGAGAAGATTAGCATGGCCCCTGCGCAAGGATGACACGCAAATTCGTGAAGCGTTCCTCATTTTGCATCCAGGCAAAATTGTTATTATTGTTTTTAAAAAGTGTCACATAGGAGGTTTGTGCAGATCGGACAACGTATGGCAAAGTTAGAGGGCACTTCCTGTTTAAATGGCCGACTTCCAGTTTGGTCAAAGGCGTGTCCGTAAACGTGTTCAGGGAAGGTCCCTTAACTCCCATTTGAAGTTTCGTGCAGATCGGACAACGTATGGCAAAGTTAGAGGGCACTTCCTGTTTAAAATGGCCGACTTCCTGTTCGGTCGGCGGCGTCTCCGTACACGTGTTCAGGAAGGTCTCGTAACTCACATATCTAGTTTTGTGTCAATCGGACAATGTTAGATTTGACTTCCTGTTTCGGGCGTTCCACTTCCTGTAGGTAGGTGACCTTATACAGACATGTTCAGGACGGGTCTGGGGTCCCACATACCAAGTTTTAGTTGGATACAACAATCCCTGTTAGAGCAGAATCAAAACTATAAAGGTAATTCTGTCTGCTGTCACCAGGGGCGCTTTATTTGAAAATGAATATTTTCATATAGACGTGTTCAGGGCCGGACTATCATCAATCCTAGCAAGTTTGGTTCGGATTGGACCAGGATTGGCAAAGTTGTAACAGTTTGTTTTTTAGTATTTTCTGCCACCACCAGGAGGCGCTGTTGTAAAAATTTACCGTTTTCAGCAACGACCGATCATCAATCCTAGCAAGTTTGGTGGAGATTAGACCTTCCATCGTGAAGTTAAAAGAACTTGGCTTTCTTTTGTGAAAAATATGAATTATCGCCAACTTTGGCGCCCCCTATCTCGAACACCATGCGAGATTTAAAAAAAAACGTTTGATAACTTAAGCTCCTCAACTTGTCACAGTGACCTCACCAAGTTTGAGGGTGATCTCACAAAAGCTCTACGAGTCTATTCAAATATCAGACGCCATATTGTCTGCCGTCACCGGGGGGGGGGGGGGGGGGCGCTGTTTTTGGAAGTGAATATTTTCATATAGACGTCTTCAGGGCCGGACTATCATCAATCCTAGCAAGTTTGGTTCAGATCGGACCAGGATTCGCAAAGTTGTAGCATTTTGTTTTTTTGTCGCAATAATCCGACTTTGCAGCATTACCATGGCAACATCATATAACAATATGCCATCATGTTGAGCGTGCATCATCTACCTTGTGTTTGGAGTGTTTTTTCCAAATTTTGAGTTGGATACGATAATCTCTGTAAAGGTTATCCCCAACAAAGCGAGAGTGACTTTTGAGGGGTCATCTGAACTTTTCAACCCCAAACACAAACGACTCGGCTGACTCAAAACGGAATTCCCTTTCAGAGTCTCCCCGCTGCTGTTTGTTCCCATGTTGTGTTTACTTGACACTATTTGCAGCCTCTCCTAAAGCCATACACGGTGCCAACATGTGCGGTGCAAACGCTGCGCAAAGAAGGGGGGGGAAATTGCATGGACACATATATCTAATTTTGGATTCAATTTGTTAATACGTGTCCATTTGTAATAAGACGTCTTGCAATCATTGAAAGAAGTACGACTCGCCGTTCAGTTCCAGTCCAGATGCAAAAGACCACATTATGTCAAACTCCGCCTACTCACAAGCATGGCCAAGCGGTCCGACACTGACGCTCTGTGGAAATTTCGTGGTACTGCACATTCATATAATCAAACACACAAGAGGACAAAAAAGGCTGTGCTCAAACCCATGAGCAGATATTTCACAAGGAAGGGAACGGTAGTGATGTTTGCTAAAGCTCAATAGACGTGGAAAATTTGTTTGTTGAGTTTGTTGGTTCTTTTTTCTCCGGTATGCAGTTTACCAGACTCTAATTTGCATATTACCCATCAGCCCCAGGGAGCTTGCAAAACAACAAACCCGTAAAATATACAAGGAAAAACCTGTCAAATGTACAAGGAAAAACCTGTAAAATGTACAAGGAAAACCGGTAAAACAAGTCTTATACAGACATAGTTTGTATTGAAATGCTTATAAACACTAGGCCACTGTTTTAGAGCTTCATAAGAACAAAATGAACGGTTATAACGTCCATAGACCTGCCACCGTGGCTAAACTACATAGTAAACCTCAAGCCCTATATATCTCTCACAGAGAATCTCTTGTGAACATGTTACTTCGGTAACACATATACTAAAATTGGAACGATACAGAGAAGATTAGCATGGCCCCTGCGCAAGGATGACACGCAAATTCGTGAAGCGTTCCTCATTTTGCATCCAGGCAAAATTGTTATTATTGTTTTTAAAAAGTGTCACATAGGAGGTTTTGTGCAGATCGGACAACGTATGGCAAAGTTAGAGGGCACTTCCTGTTTAAAATGGCCGACTTCCAGTTTGGTCAAAGGCGTGTCCGTAAACGTGTTCAGGGAAGGTCCCTTAACTCCCATTTGAAGTTTCGTGCAGATCGGACAACGTATGGCAAAGTTAGAGGGCACTTCCTGTTTAAAATGGCCGACTTCCTGTTCGGTCGGCGGCGTCTCCGTACACGTGTTCAGGGAAGGTCTCGTAACTCACATATCTAGTTTTGTGTCAATCGGACAATGTTAGATTTGACTTCCTGTTTCGGGCGTTCCACTTCCTGTAGGTAGGTGACCTTATACAGACATGTTCAGGACGGGTCTGGGGTCCCACATACCAAGTTTTAGTTGGATACAACAATCCCTGTTAGAGCAGAATCAAAAACTATAAAGGTAATTCTGTCTGCTGTCACCAAGGGCGCTTTATTTGAAAATGAATATTTTCATATAGACGTGTTCAGGGCCGGACTATCATCAATCCTAGCAAGTTTGGTTCGGATTGGACCAGGATTGGCAAAGTTGTAACAGTTTGTTTTTATAGTATTTTCTGCCACCACCAGGAGGCGCTGTTGTAAAAATTTACCGTTTTCAGCAACGACCGATCATCAATCCTAGCAAGTTTGGTGGAGATTAGACCTTCCATCGTGAAGTTAAAAGAACTTGGCTTTCTTTTGTGAAAAATATGAATTATCGCCAACTTTGGCGCCCCCTATCTCGAACACCATGCGAGATTTAAAAAAAACGTTTGATAACTTAAGCTCCTCAACTTGTTCACAGCGACCTCACCAAGTTTGAGGGTGATCTCACAAAAGCTCTACGAGTCTATTCAAATATCAGACGCCATATTGTCTGCCGTCACCGGGGGGGGGGGGGGGGGGGGGCGCTGTTTTTGGAAGTGAATATTTTCATATAGACGTCTTCAGGGCCGGACTATCATCAATCCTAGCAAGTTTGGTTCAGATCGGACCAGGATTCGCAAAGTTGTAGCATTTTGTTTTTTTGTCGCAATAATCCGACTTTGCAGCATTACCATGGCAACATCATATAACAATATGCCATCATGTTGAGCGTGCATCATCTACCTTGTGTTTGGAGTGTTTTTTCCAAATTTTGAGTTGGATACGATAATCTCTGGAAAGGTTATCCCCAACAAAGCGAGAGTGACTTTTGAGGGGTCATCTGAACTTTTCAACCCCAAACACAAAACGACTCGGCTGACTCAAAACGGAATTCCCTTTCAGAGTCTCCCCGCTGCTGTTTGTTCCCATGTTGTGTTTACTTGACACTATTTGCAGCCTCTCCTAAAGCCATACACGGTGCCAACATGTGCGGTGCAAACGCTGCGCAAAGAAGGGGGGGGGAAATTGCATGGACACATATATCTAATTTTGGATTCAATTTGTTAATACGTGTCCATTTGTAATAAGACGTCTTGCAATCATTGAAAGAAGTACGACTCGCCGTTCCAGTTCCAGTCCAGATGCAAAAGACCACATTATGTCAAACTCCGCCTACTCACAAGCATGGCCAAGCGGTCCGACACTGACGCTCTGTGGAAATTTCGTGGTACTGCACATTCATATAATCAAACACACAAGAGGACAAAAAAGGCTGTGCTCAAACCCATGAGCAGATATTTCACAAGGAAGGGAACGGTAGTGATGTTTGCTAAAGCTCAATAGACGTGGAAAATTTGTTTGTTGAGTTTGTTGGTTCTTTTTTCTCCGGTATGCAGTTTACCAGACTCTAATTTGCATATTACCCATCAGCCCCAGGGAGCTTGCAAAACAACAAACCCGTAAAATATACAAGGAAAAACCTGTCAAATGTACAAGGAAAAACCTGTAAAATGTACAAGGAAAACCGGTAAAAACAAGTCTTATACAGACATAGTTTGTATTGAAATGCTTATAAACACTAGGCCACTGTTTTAGAGCTTCATAAGAACAAAATGAACGGTTATAACGTCCATAGACCTGCCACCGTGGCTAAACTACATAGTAAACCTCAAGCCCTATATATGTCTCACAGAGAATCTTTTGTGAACGTGTTACTTCGGTAACACATATACTAAAATTGGAACGATACAGAGAAGATTAGCATGGCCCCTGCGCAAGGATGACACGCAAATTCGTGAAGCGTTCCTCATTTTGCATCCAGGCAAAATTGTTATTATTGTTTTTAAAAAGTGTCACATAGGAGGTTTTGTGCAGATCGGACAACGTATGGCAAAGTTAGAGGGCACTTCCTGTTTAAAATGGCCGACTTCCAGTTTGGTCAAAGGCGTGTCCGTAAACGTGTTCAGGGAAGGTCCCTTAACTCCCATTTGAAGTTTCGTGCAGATCGGACAACGTATGGCAAAGTTAGAGGGCACTTCCTGTTTAAAATGGCCGACTTCCGGTTCGGTCGGCGGCGTCTCCGTACACGTGTTCAGGGAAGGTCTCGTAACTCACATATCTAGTTTTGTGTCAATCGGACAATGTTAGATTTGACTTCCTGTTTCGGGCGTTCCACTTCCTGTAGGTAGGTGACCTTATACAGACATGTTCAGGACGGGTCTGGGGTCCCACATACCAAGTTTTAGTTGGATACAACAATCCCTGTTAGAGCAGAATCAAAAACTATAAAGGTAATTCTGTCTGCTGTCACCAGGGGCGCTTTATTTGAAAATGAATATTTTCATATAGACGTGTTCAGGGCCGGACTATCATCAATCCTAGCAAGTTTGGTTCGGATTGGACCAGGATTGGCAAAGTTGTAACAGTTTGTTTTTTTAGTATTTTCTGCCACCACCAGGAGGCGCTGTTGTAAAAATTTACCGTTTTCAGCAACGACCGATCATCAATCCTAGCAAGTTTGGTGGAGATTAGACCTTCCATCGTGAAGTTAAAAGAACTTGGCTTTCTTTTGTGAAAAATATGAATTATCGCCAACTTTGGCGCCCCCTATCTCGAACACCATGCGAGATTTAAAAAAAAACGTTTGATAACTTAAGCTCCTCAACTTGTTCACAGTGACCTCACCAAGTTTGAGGGTGATCTCACAAAAGCTCTACGAGTCTATTCAAATATCAGACGCCATATTGTCTGCCGTCACCGGGGGGGGGGGGGGGGGCGCTGTTTTTGGAAGTGAATATTTTCATATAGACGTCTTCAGGGCCGGACTATCATCAATCCTAGCAAGTTTGGTTCAGATCGGACCAGGATTCGCAAAGTTGTAGCATTTTGTTTTTTTGTCGCAATAATCCGACTTTGCAGCATTACCATGGCAACATCATATAACAATATGCCATCATGTTGAGCGTGCATCATCTACCTTGTGTTTGGAGTGTTTTTTCCAAATTTTGAGTTGGATACGATAATCTCTGGAAAGGTTATCCCCAACAAAGCGAGAGTGACTTTTGAGGGGTCATCTGAACTTTTCAACCCCAAACACAAAACGACTCGGCTGACTCAAAACGGAATTCCCTTTCAGAGTCTCCCCGCTGCTGTTTGTTCCCATGTTGTGTTTACTTGACACTATTTGCAGCCTCTCCTAAAGCCATACACGGTGCCAACATGTGCGGTGCAAACGCTGCGCAAAGAAGGGGGGGGGAAATTGCATGGACACATATATCTAATTTTGGATTCAATTTGTTAATACGTGTCCATTTGTAATAAGACGTCTTGCAATCATTGAAAGAAGTACGACTCGCCGTTCCAGTTCCAGTCCAGATGCAAAAGACCACATTATGTCAAACTCCGCCTACTCACAAGCATGGCCAAGCGGTCCGACACTGACGCTCTGTGGAAATTTCGTGGTACTGCACATTCATATAATCAAACACACAAGAGGACAAAAAAGGCTGTGCTCAAACCCATGAGCAGATATTTCACAAGGAAGGGAACGGTAGTGATGTTTGCTAAAGCTCAATAGACGTGGAAAATTTGTTTGTTGAGTTTGTTGGTTCTTTTTGCTCCGGTATGCAGTTTACCAGACTCTAATTTGCATATTACCCATCAGCCCCAGGGAGCTTGCAAAACAACAAACCCGTAAAATATACAAGGAAAAACCTGTCAAATGTACAAGTAAAAACCCCGGGTCCCCGGCCGCGGACCGCCGGTGGCCCCGCCGCCCGTTCTGGCCGCACGCCGCGAAATTCGGAATAATTGTTCCGAATTGGCATTTTTTACGCCGCGCAGGACAGGCGGACAAACAACTCTATCCGGTGTTCGCGAGTTCGCGTCCCACCCGGCCGGCCATTATTTAGTAAGAATTATGAGACCACAATAAAACTGTAATGATGACACTAAGATAATAGATAGATTATTATTATCATTGTTATTATTATTTGTTGTTGTTGTTGTTGTTTGGTGGTGGTGGTGTTATTAATACAATAATACTGACACCATTTATGCTTATGCCCTGCAGACTTGAAAATGGTGGGTGATCGGCCGCTCCTCCAGCTATTTCTTCTGAATATTTCTTCTGTTCCAATGTCAACTCCAATGTTGCGAGTTTGAATACAACCTCCCCAAGTGAACGCTTTAGAAAGCGCCAATGTGATTTCGTTCATGATGCTACAATGTGTGTGTGTGTGTGTGTGTGTGCGTGCGTGCAAGCAATAAAACTTTAGACCTTCATTTATTGTTGTTCATTCATTTATTAAATGTCACTACAATAACACCATTTATGCCTGCCGACTGAAGAAGAAAGCCAGCAGCAACATTGGTTTGACATTGACATTGTTTTGATATGTGTGAGGGAGGAAGCCATAGAACATTTCGTTAGTCTAATGGCAATAAAGAAAAACATGATGTACACATTGTTTTCCACTACACACATAATATTCACAACAGTTTGCTTTCTTTAGGTCTCTCATCTCAGCCAGCCACTGCTTCACACTTTTGCCGGAATAAAGGGCACAGAAATTTCTCCCCTCAAACCTGCTGTGCCCAAAGTCCTTTTGTGATGGCTGGAGGCACAGCTGGCAGCTGTGCACCTTGTGCTGCTTGTGCTTCCGTCTACGGGTAGGAGGAACAGGCACAGGCACAGGGGTAGGAGGCGCAGATGGGCCGGGGATGGAAGAGCTGGAGGAGACGGGACAACACTGGCGCTTCCTCCCCAAAGGCTCAGGAGGAGGAGGAGGAGGAGGAGGACGACAACGACACTTGCGCTTCCTCCCCAAAGGCTCAGGAGGAGGAGGAGGAGGAGAAGAAGAAGGTCCAGCCTCGACCTGCCCCCCCTTGGCTGCTTTGTTCATCCTCCAGAGTGTCGTTCTGGGAACTGCCATGGTGTACACATCCGCGAGCCACTTACGAGCCGTGCGTCCCCCCGGGGCCTTCTCCAACTCGCAATAAATGTGTCCCTTGTACAAGGCATGCCCCGTGTCCAGGTTCATGGGCTGCTTGCCACAGTGCTCGCAGGGGGCTCCCGGCTCGCGTGTCCCGCTGCATCCTCTTGTCCTGCTGCATCCTTCTCCGTTTGTAGAGGGTGACCAACTTCTTCTGGCTGCGCGCGGATGGATGACTCTTCTTCCCGGTGCCGGGGGATGCCATACACACGTATCAAAGGCATGTTTAGCTTTCTTACGCTACCCACAGAAGGCTCAGAAACTTTGAAAAAAAAAGAAAATTGGTGAAAAGAAAAGGAAAAAAAAAAGAAAATTGATGTTCACCAAACACGGAGTAAACGCCAAGTGCAAAGAGCAAAACAACAACAATTCTGACCACTAAAATGTTTTCCCTGTGGCCATAATCCTCTTCAATATGATCACGTCACGTATAACTTTCAAAACTTGGTCCAGAGAGCAAAGGGCAGGTACTATAGCACCACCTAGTGTCTATCTGTGCATGCCACTGCCCAAATGTATAGATTTTTTAACAAGTTTTGATTAGACCAATAGTGACATGTAGGCCTAAATAAAATTAAATGAGTTTAATACATTTTTGTGGTATATATTTCCAAACAAGAGTCACCTAGGCATCTCTTCACTAAAACCTCTGTAATTTCATAATTGCACAGTTAATGTCCACATGTTGTGACATGAGCATAAGCTCGAGCAACAACAGCAGCAGCAGCAGCGGAGGCGTCAGTGCTGAGGCTGTCAGACACTGAACACAGGCAATATAGAACTCTTTTAGTCTATGTACAATGAAACAGATGCATGCACTTGGCACACACAGATTAAATACACACCCTCTGGCTCGGGACAGTCCTCTCTCTCTGGTCTGTTGCAAAACCAAGGATGTATTAACATAAAAAACTATGAACATATTTATGTACTATTTACATATTTTTATTTACATATTTACAGTATATACACATTTTCTAGGGTGCTGGGAATATGGTGCGGTTAGGGGTGGTTTTGGCGGGGGCGGCGGTGGCAGCAGCAGTAGCAGCAGCGGCGGCGGCAGCCTCCTCGCGCTCTCTGTCCTTCATTGCCGACAGCCACTGCTCCACAGTCCCCCCGTCAGCCTGGGCACAGAAGGTCCCCCGTTTGTAGCGGCTGTGGCCATACTGCTTGGTCTTTGGCTGGCCACAGCGCCTGCACATGAACTGGGGAACCTTCTTGTAGGGCTTTGCAAAGTTCCCTAGCTCCTGGGCACGACGCTCCATCTCAGCGTGTACCCGGCGCCTCCAGGCAGTAGAGCGGGGAATGGCTGGAGCGATGGTGGCTGGAGCGACAGTTGGAGCAGTGGCTGTTGTCGAAGCTGGGGAGGTGGTGGTGGTGATGTCCGCTGAGGAGATGGTGGTGGTGTCCGCTGAGGAGGAGGTGGTGGTGGTGTCTGCTGGTGGGGCTGACGCTGAGGAGGTGGTGGCACTCTGGTGGTCGACGATGAGGTCAAACAGTTCCGGGGCCAGCGGCCCTCTGATAGTGACAGCCAGGCCCGAGGCATCCGCGGGCAGGTGGTGCTCAAAGGGCTGGTCTGGCTGTTGGGGGTCCTGCAGCAGAGTCCGTGGGGCAGGCAGGGGCTCCGCTGCGGTCTGGGGAGCGCTGGGCCCCGGAACTGAGATGGTGAGGGTGTCCCTCGTCATCGCCTTGCTCCTCTGATTGTGCCTTCATGACAAAGATATTAATCATGACAACAAACACACACCCACATCAGTGCTGCGAGCCAAATCATATTGACTTACCACATCGACAGGGTCCGCTGATTGACATCATACAGCTGGATGCGGGTGCACGCCATGAGGGCAGGACAGTTGACCACGTTGTACCGGATCTGCTTATAGTCCCTCATGATGGCAGCCCAGCGGTTGATGCAGACCCCGGCGATCGTCCTGATGTCCTGGGTGTGAATGCGGCACAGCTCCAGCATGATGGCTTCAACAAGCCTGCTGGCTTTAGGAGACTGTGCCGCTCCTGCGCCCTGACCCAGGACGACACTGCAGAGAGAGAGAGAGAGAGAGAGAGAGAGAGAGAGAGAGAGAGAGAGAGAGAGGGAGGGAGGAAGGAGAATGTGTTAGTTACTGACTATAGCAGGCTGTAAAAAAAAAAAAAAAAAACTGTTAATGCAGTGACTTTGTACCGCTTCACACTCTCCACTCCTGGCGTGTGAGCGTGCCGGTTGCTGGTCTTGAATCGACCTTGGACCAGCTTGTCTTGGTGGCGGCGGGGGAAGGTCACCGGTGCCTTGTCCCTCTCAGTCAGCTTCTCCCAGAGAGCGACAACCTCCCTGGACTGACGAGCGGTGACAAAGGCGTGGTGACGCAGCTCCACGAGGCCGTGGGCCAGGGCCACCACTTGATGGTAACCGGGGTGACCGTCTGGCCCAACGATGTCCTGAAAAAAAGCACCACACACAGACACGCACATGATGCGACGCTGCAAGTTTCTTGAGAAAATCAGCTAAGTTTTGATCTCAGTACATCAGCTATTGTTGCAGCAAAAATGTGAGTGCAGCACACTTAATGTTGGATCAATACAAAAGCAGTTTACATTTATGAAGATATAAGAAACACAGTATATTTATAAGAATATAGATTATTATTCCTAACGTGATTGTCGTTATTTTTAGACTGATTTTCCTCATCACAAATATGAAACGTTAACAGGCAACTGTCCACTCACTTCATCCTCCTCCTCAGCCTGCTGCACCTCCATACTGTCGTCCTCGGGGGGTAGGGGGGGTGGGGGAGGTCCCAACTGGGATGACGAGGCCTCACGCACAGGCACACTGTGGGGCTCCTGGAGGAGAGCGTCGTGATGGGCCAGGAGACGGATCTCCTCCGGCTCCTCCGGCTCCTCCTCCTCAAAGCCCTCGTCGGTCAGTGTGCCGCCATCGTCGTCGTCGTCGTCCTCGCCCTCGTCGGTCCCTTCCGGAGCGTTGGGACACTGCTGCAGCACAGCGCCCGACTGGGAGTACAAATACTCTACCCCCAAGAGTTCCCCTGCAGAGAGAGCGAGCGACAGACACACACAAACACACATGAGCAGATGCTTTGAGACAACAGCAACAAACGCTCTGTAGCTGATCTCTCTGTACCTGTGTACTCCCTGGGCTGGGTGTAGTCGACAACCGGCTTGAGCCCCTTGACCCGCTGGGCCAGCCGGTTGAACGTGTGCTGCTGCTGGGCACCGTAGCACCGCAGCGCCGATCGCTGACCTCCCTGGACTGCCGCTCGTCCGCGGTTTTCATTCCACCGCATCAGGCCCTCCAGCAGGTACACCTGGAAGTGTAAGTCACTTGCAGATGTACCTGTGAAGGAAGAGAGCAAAGTGTGAGTGAGAAGCAATGTATATAAAAAAAAAAACAAAGAAAGAAAAAACAGGATGTAAATGTGTTGTAAAATGAATGACCTGGAATGAAGCGGCACTGGTGCAGGTGGAAGGACTTGAGGGAAGTGGAGCCACGTGCGCACCGGTAGACGGGGAGCTTAACACCGCCCTTGGTGAGCTCACCTGTCTGGGTGTACAGCTCCACCCCCTCCGGGTCCTGGATGCAGTGGAGGTGGCGGCGCTGTGTGCTCCAGATCTCCTCCATGCGGGCGCGGTCGATCAACGGGACGCCCATGATGTCCGTCATGTCCCAGAAGGCGTCCAGCACCTCCCGGAGGAGCCGCTCTGTCTCCGCCGCACCCCTCGTACGGCGTCGACAATGCCGAGCGAGCTCCTTGGCGGACAGCTTGATGTGGGCGTCCTTCCCCTCCATGGACTGCTTGGCCTCTCTCAGGCGGGCGACGTCTCCGGCGTCCCACTCGAAGATGGCAAAGGACAGCCTCGCCATGAAGAGGCCGTAGAGCTGGTGGCTGTCTGTGGTGACACCCCTCGCAAAGCGTCGCATGAGGTGCCACACGTCGAGCCTGACCACCAGCTCGTGCCACTCGTGGAACATGTGGTGTACTGATGACGTACCCACGGCGGCACAGCAGTCCCGGTCCACGTACATGACCTTTGGAGGGGCCTTTCCGGCTTCGCGGTACCGCCGCATCAGGCCGGTCGCCATGTTGGCCAGTCCGTCCCCCTCGGCTGCAGTGAGGACGGACACGAGTACCTGCCCGTACTCGTTGCCAACGTTGGCCATCCAGGCGGCCGAGCCGGCGGCAGCGCCTGCAAGCTTTTTGGTGATCTGCGAGACACAGCACAAACACACATTTAGACACACGGCACAACGACGTCATACAGGGTGAAGGCACAGTGGAGAGAGGGAGGGAGGGAGGGAGGGAGGGAGAGAGAGAGAGAGAGAGAGAGTGAGTGAGTGAGTGAGTGAGAAATCTCACCTTCTTGGTGGAGTCCATCTTAAGTATGTCACCAAAAATGGACGTCACCTTAGCCTTGGTCGTGTCCAGCCTGGTCATGGCATCCAGGACGTACACCCACCTGAACCAGGCGAGTCCGGGCACCTTCACGAGCTCTGGGAGCGCCCCCTCTTTTGGTGCCGCTCCAGGTGCCATTAGCTTGTCAAGCACGGAGAGGTACTCGATCGTCCGCGCCATCCACTCCCTGGAGTGATGCTCCACCAGGAAGGCACGGACGCGAGCCACACCGTTGGCCAGGGTGCGCTCCTTCAACATCCCGATCACCGCCATGTCACAGGACAACCTGGGGTGGAAACAGAGAGTGTACAGACAACGCAGACAAATATAGTTAACTACTACTACTACTACTACTACAACAACAACAAAAAAATGCATTGTCAAGGAAATAATAATAATTATAATAATAATAACGATACTAATAATAAATGTAATTTAAAAGAGCCTTTCAGGTCACTCAAGGACACTTTACAATGAATTAAAATCACACAATTACATAAAAACCAAAAGAGAAAACACATAAAATCAACAAATGTTGAATGCCTTAAAGTGACATACTTGTACGTGAGAACAGCTGGAAACTTATTGCGGTGCGCGACGTCCAGCTGGTCTAAGATGTCCCGTGACCAGCTCACAATCTTCTTGTGACAGGCGGGGCACTCAAGGTTCTCTGTGGCCATAAAGTACCACCCGCTCATGTCCAAGACCCTCCGGACGGTCTTGTACAGTCCAGCGTCCATCAGTTTCCGCCCATCGGCAGGGCACTTCAGACGATATGCCCACATCCGATAGGGCATCCACAGAAAGAATCGGCGCTGGAAGAAGGCGTGAGCATTGGCGGGGAGCTGTGTGTAGAGGGGCCGGGGGCCAGGAGGGTGCCACCACAGTTTGAGTGGCGTGGTGAGGACCACCTTCCCGCTGCTGGGTTCCCTCTTGAACAGCGCCCGGCCCACCCACTCCTGCTGCTCTTCTGGCAGCGTCTGCCTCCAGCTGACGGGAAGCAGCTGAAACACACACAGCACACAGCAGAGACACAGTTAGTGAGAGTGCAGCAGACAGGCACACATTAACACACACACACACGCACGCCATACATACCTCTTTGCCAGAGGCAGGTTTCTGAGGCGCCATCGGTAATGGCCTTGGCCCTTCCAGTGGCTGCTCGGAGGAGGAGAGAGAGGAAGAGGGGACCACAGCTGTTGGGGTGTCCCTGGACGTGCCTGACAACACATGTCAGTGTTCGACGATGCATTACAAGTGCATTACAAGTGAATTCACATCAAAATGTACACTTACTGGGAGAGTCGACCTCGGCGGCAGCGGCAAGCAACTCAGCGCCAGATGGGTCGGAGGAGGAGGTGCCTGGTGGCAAAGAACAACATACACTGATGAAGCACTGGTGTACTGTTAAAAGCACCCCACAGGCTGTTTTGTAGACAGTGCAGTTACCTGGCTGTGGGAGTCCGTGTGCTGGCTCTGATTGTTTGTCCCGGGCCAGCACATACTTCTGGAAGGCATCCATCCTGGACCCAGCTCCTATCTTCTTGTGCTTGCGTAACCAATCCACAAAGCTGTAACAGAGCAAAGAAAAACACACAAAATCAACACACAAACACACATGCAGTACATACACACACACAAAATCAACACACACACACACACTACTTACGTTCGAGTCTCCCGGTCCCTCGCGTTGTACAAGGACTTGTACGAACAGTGCGCGTGCTCACCAAACCCCAACAGTGTGTCACCCACCTCACTTGTACTCTGAAGAGATAAGATGAGATAAGATAGTCCTTTATTTGTCCAGAGGGGAAATTTGCATTGTTACAGCAACAAGACAGTAAAGATAAAGATAATAAGTAATAAACATGCATGACAAAAAAAGAAAATTACAATAAACGAAGATGTTAACACTTAAGACTATAAAAAATCTGTTACAAATAGAATGTAGGATGTACTTGGCTGGACAGTGACCTACTCCCCCCCCCCCCCACACACACACACACCTCCGTTACACAAGGCTCATGGAAATTATAGTTGCATTTCAAACACAAAATTAACATATTTATACTTCGAAATTCCTTCCAGCAATTATACCACAGTTACCCCAGAGTCTATAGAATATAAACCCGTCGTCCGAACACAGTATTTGCATGTCCCGTCTCACACACACACACACACACCGACATTATATTACGTTGGAATATTTGTCGAATTATTTCAAGAAATTAGCAACAATAGTAAAGAAATAAAGTCACTAGGTCTCGCAGAACATTACGCTGTATCATGCTGAGGTATTTACTGTTATGAAGACAAAAACGGCATAACTTACGTGGTGTCTACGAGACGATGCTCAACGACGTTCTCACGAGAAGCGTAAGTGAACTTTACCTACAACTCCGTCGCTGGGGGGGCAACACAAACAGGCAATCAGGGAACCGAATTACAATAGAACCGGAGCAGGCTCCACAAACAGGCAGATGCAAACTAATCATCCAACAGTGCAATTAAAGCCATATAAATACTATATGCAAGCAAAGCAAACATTCGATCTATCTGTTATAATTGGTATCAAAGCACTGTTGCCTTTAAAGTGCATTATCAAAGCCCTTTTGTTAATCAGAGCACTGTTGCCTTTAAAGTGCATTATCAAAGCCATTTGGTGTTCTATATTAACCTTCCTATGTGCCTGTGGAAATCTATCTATCATCAGAACCTGTACGACTTGTCGGTTGTACAACCTAACGGACTGCTGTCTTAACTGCAACCTAACTACTAACTGACTAGTCTAACTGCTGTTTAACTGCTTTCTAGCTACTGCTAACAGTGTATGTGGAATAAACCTTCAGAAAGACAGTCGACTTGTACCCGCCGTACTTGTTCTGGTTATCCTTTCCAGAAGGGAGTATTAAGCTTAAAGGATCAGCCAGTAAAAATCTGGACACTATACATATGTTATATTTAATGTTTTTTTACATTAGTTATTTATTTTACACATAATTTGGTAATACATTTAAAGTGGACATATTATACCCTATTTCCCCCATTAAAATAGTTCCCTGGTGTCCTAATGAACATGTCAGTGACATGCCTTGGTCAAAATACCATAAGGATGAAGCATCATAGCAGTTCGGTTTTCGTGCATGGTCCCTTTATATGCAAATGAGACACAGGCAAACACACACCCACTTCTTCCAGGGTGTTTCTGATTTGTCCTCGTTACAGCGATTTACAGCGCTATTCGTCTCCCCCTCCCTCCACCGCTGATCGCCAGCTGCTGTATGTGACTGTATCTGGTCTGTGCTCCGGTCATGGAGGACGTACTGAACAAATATTTTTAATTAGGACGTGTCAGAATGGTTAGTTATGAGCTCTATTTGACCTTTTCTTAACAATGTGTGTGTTTGTACATCGGTGAAATCTGATGCGAAGTGGTGCGAACACACGAACACACGTTTGCTGACTTTATCCGGCACATTAGCTTCATATATAAAATCCTCTGAGGCTGGAAGTTTGTGTAAAACACTGTGCTCCACTGTGCAGCCACCAACAGCACACTTGTCCCTCCGCGTTGACATAATACCGCTCTTCCTCCCTCGCCTGCACTCTCGCAGGGACAAGGTGGAGCTAAGGTGGAGCTCTCGAGGTAAACTTACTGGTGGGCGGTAACATTCGCGGTGAAATGCGCATGCTGCCGTCATAAGCGCAGGGAATTCAACATCGAGTGTTTTATCGCCTATACTTACACTAAGGGGGACCACGAAAAAAGGACTAAGTATTCTTTTTCCACACTTTGGCGACTGCTAGGGCCTCCAGAGTCCTAAATATAAGTATTGAAATGGTTAAAAAGTTGATTTTGCATAATATGTCCCCTTTAAGTAACAAAAAATCTGAGGAGCCACTTGGGAGGCGAAAGAGCCGGCTCTTTTTAGTGAGCCGAGTGAAAAGAGCCGGCTCTCCACAAAGAGCCGGAATTCCCATCACTAGTGCCCGCTCCACGTAATGGTGACGTCACTCTTTGGGAGTACGAGACGGTGCGAGTGCCCCGGACAACAGTTTGACAACATGATACAGATTGTGTTATGCAATAATGAATAGTATTACTGTATTAAACGACAAATCTAAACTTTTAAGTGTCGTTCATTTAAATACAGAAATACCTGCAATTTGATTACAATTATGCGAGAAATTTCAAAAACCTCAAATCTTACATCTAATCATAATAAAAATTAGCGTTGGAGTCCAAAAATTAGCATCAGCATTTATGGTCACATATGGGGCAAATGTCTCAAACAAATCAATTTAATGTGGACTACCACTTAATATAAATTATAATATATTATATATTATATATTATAATTAAGTATTTCTGTATTTCCTTTTTTAATTTTTCAAAATGAAGACTTTTATTTTGAAATTCTGTGAAATACTATACCAAATACCAGTATTGCGATACATCATGATGGAATATCGTGACATCATTTCAAGATCATATCACCCACCTCTACTAAACAGAGGACTTTTCCCAACAAAGTTTGACTTTTTTATACTTCCTGACCAGACTAGACCAGACAACAAGGGAGAAGCTGTTAGCCTGCTACCGAAACAACCACAGGCTAACAATAAGGGAGAGACTGTTATTGTTGTTGTCGTCTGTGTCCTATGAAAACATGAAAAAAACAGGCCAAATTTGCCAGACAACCAAAAGTGTGCAAATCACCGTCTGAAGTGTTTGAGAAAGAGAGTTGAGAAAGACCAGCAATACCACAAGGACTACATAGCATTCATGAGTGAAACAATAGCTTGCAGAGATGCTGAAAAGGTTCCAGAAGATAAAATCAATAAGAGCCCTGCCTAGTACATCCCTCACCATGGGGTATATCACCCACAGAAACCAGGGAAAATTCAGGTCGTGTTCGACTGCTCAGCGAAGTTTCAAGGCATGTCATTAAATGATCATCTGCTTATTGAGCCAGAGTTAACAAATACTTTGTTAAGAGTTCCCTGCCGGTTTCGTAAGCGTCCAGTAGCAATAATGTGTGATATAGAGTGTACGTTTCACCAGTTTCACGTGAGGTCAGAGCAGAGCCGGCCCTGAGCATAGGTAGTATAGGCAAATGCTAGGGGCGCCGTCATTCGCAGGGGGCGCCGAAAACGGAGGAGAAGAATTTTTTTTATTTTTTTTAATTATAAATACTTTTTTTTTTTTTACCAGTGTCATTATTACTATTATTTCGAAATATTATATAAGCCCACAGCAACATCAAGTCATAGCAAAGACTATTAAATAATGCAGAAGCCTTTTTTATGAGTGCAACGAGCCGTTGCTCTGTACCTGCCCTCTGTGAGGGGGGCGGGGTCAAGAGGCCAGCTGCCTGAATCTGACCGGACCGTGACCCAGAGACGAAGAAAAAGATTAATGACACTGTATCGGAATTATGTTCAAAAGACTGAAGCCATCCGGCGCCCAAGGAAGGAAAAGAAGGAAAGAAGAGGAAGAAAAACGTGAAAAAGATAGAGGTACAGTAATGTCAATGTGATGAAGTTCATGAAATTAATATGTCAATATGTTAACAAGTCATTAATGCATCGTAGTTACCGTTGTTGGAGCAGAGTGTTAGCTTGCTAGCTTACTTCGGACAATAGCAACATTGTTTAATAATCAATAAAGAGCTGAGTCGACGTGTGTTAATTTTACTCCACCTTAAATTCATCAGGGACCTTTGGAAACTTAACGTTAGGCCTGTTCAGGTGTTATTTTACAGGTGTCTTTCCTGCTTGTATGTCAGTTAAAATGCTTTTAGTTGTCCATCCCCTTTGTAATAGGGTGGTTGTAAGCCTTTGGTTTTATGTGTCACAGTTTATGTTTGTTAAAGTTTACATCAGTGTTAAAGTGCAGTTAAAGTGTAATACTGTTAATATTTCATACCTTAGCTTTCCCATATCATTCATAGGCTATATATACATATATATATATTCATTTCACTGCACTTTACTGGTTTTTGCACTCTGGTTAGACTGAATTGCATTGCAATGACAATAAAGTTGAATGAATCTCATCACATTTTCATTATTAGTCTATATTAGTCTCATGTATAGCACACCAAGCATCTGTTTTTTTTTATTAAAATGTAACATGCAGTCGTCACATATACTTCTCTTCTCTCTTCAGATGCACTTTTAAAATATTTCAGTACCACCCCCAGTGACACAGCATCACCCCCAGTGACACAGCATCAGGTGCTGCTGTCCCATCTACCTCTGCACAGCCCAGTGACACAGCATCAGTCCTTTTTAATTTTATCACTTGTTTCTTTCTTTAGTTTTTATTTGGTGTGATATTTTTTACTCAAAGAAATAAAATCTTGAATACACACATGCAGTTTCTGTGTGATTGTATGAAAATTGATTGTGAAATTGACTGCTGCGATGCAAGGGGGCGCCAGCTAAAATCTTGCCTAGGGCACCAAATTACTCAGGGCCGGCACTGGGTCAGAGGACCGAGAGTATTTGAGATTTCTCTGGTGGGACACTGAGGACTTTAAATCAGAACCATCAGTCTATCGCTTGAGAGTGCACTTGTTTGGCGCAGCCTCTTCACCTGACTGTGCAAACTACAGAGGTGCTTGTATCAATTACCAAAGAAGAGTGTGCTGAAACTGCAAAAAAAATCAAGATGTGGCCTTGGGTCAGCCAGACATTGAGAGAGCTTTGGGAGTTAAATGGTGTATGACTTCAGATCAATTCCAATTCAGAGTAACTGTGAATGAACGCCCGTTCTACAACCCACTTGGGTTTGTAGCACCTTTCATTCTAGTTGTAAAGCAAATACTTACCAAAGTCAAGTTAGTTTAGTTCAGGGTTAGGCCGGGTGGCTGATGCAAGATTTGATACTTGTTACAATGTAATGTATTAACAGTTTGTTCTTTAGATAAAAGCTACCATGGGCACTTTGATATCTTTGACGGCTATGATAGATAAAGGAATTGGAAGATGTGTACTGAAAATTATCTAGCAGTTGGATTGATGTGTCCATTTAGAAGCTGTACTTTAGGTTTTGGTGTAACAAGGTTTTTTGACCGTCAGGTCACTACGTGACATTAGGTTACGTTGTCTTACTGTTGGAATCTATAGATCGTCATTCACAAACTGAACATCAAGGGAATATTTCTATGTGACGCTGATCCTCGAGTAGCTTAGATACATATAGATGGAAATGTAACTTGGATGTATGGCAAGTGGAAATAAATGTGCAAACCCTTCACACAACTCTCCCTCGCCTTCGTGATTGATGAATTACAACTGTTCCTACGAGTCAAGCCAGTTGAAACTTTTAACTTCTTACAGCTAACGACTATCCAGTGGCTTTGTACCTTCGCCACTACAACAACAAATGTGTCATGACAAGATTTTAATTTTAGATACTTTATTAATCCCCTTAGGGAAATTATTCTCAGTCTCAGAGCGACTGATATTCTCTGCATTTGACCCATCCTAGAATTAGGAGCAGTGGGCTGCCACACTGAGTAGCGCCCGGGGAGCAGTTGGGTACTTTGCTCAGGGGTACCCCAGCACTTTTTTGGCCAGGTGGGGATTTGAAAGTTCCCTTTCCACTTGGCCACGGGCTGCCTGATGGGATGGGATGAACCATTATCTGATGATCTTCAACCACAGTGGGAATCTTGGCTCTTGGACCTGCAGAACCTAGCTGATGTCAGGATTCAGAGATAGATAGATAGATAGATAGATAGATAGATAGATAGATAGATAGATAGATAGATAGATAGATAGATAGATAGATAGATAGATACTTTATTGATCCTGAAGGAAATTCAAGATGTTACCTTCCAGCAACTTTCAAGGAAGTCCAAAGATATGAACTCCATCACTTCTCTGACGCAAGTGTTATAGGGTATGGAGGATGTACGTATCTGAGAGCTATCAGTGTTTCAGGACAAATTCATTGCTCTTTGGTCATGGGCAAGGCCAGCGTGGCCCCCACGAAAGTCACAACAGTACCCAGGCTGGAACTGTCGGCAGACGAGAAGATTTCATGTATTTTTGGCGAACCGCATTCAGCGCATCAGAGAGAGTACCAATCCAAGCCAATGGAGACGTGATCACAGAAGACAATCCTGCTGATCACGCATCAAGGGGCCTAATGGTAAAATAACTCATTGCTTCCAACTGGTTTACTGGTCCAGACTTTCTCTGGCGAGACAAGCTTCCCAGCGGAGATATTACGGTGGGACACATCACAGTTGAAGACCCAGGGCTTGATAGTTCATAGAATAGAATAGAATAGAAATACTTTATTCAACCCCAAGGGGAAATTGTTTCAACATAGCAGCAATACAAACAAATATTATAAGCATAAAATGTAATATAAACATAAAATGTGCAACAGTGGGGAAAAAAAACAGTGCAATAATAAAGGAATGGCATAAAGGGGTGTAATGGAAAGAAAATGTGCATTGTGCAAATGAGC
Organism: Solea solea; assembly: GCF_958295425.1. Classification (NCBI taxonomy): domain Eukaryota; kingdom Metazoa; phylum Chordata; class Actinopteri; order Pleuronectiformes; family Soleidae; genus Solea; species Solea solea. The sequence goes on along the minus strand of NC_081153.1, from coordinate 8,334,890 downwards.
AGTTTTTTTTAATATATTTTTATTTTTTTTATTTTTTACAGAGAGTTATTGTAAGTCTTGATGGCTGATGGCTGGAATGACTTCCTGAATCTGTCCTTGTGACAGCGGAGCTGTCTGAATCTCTTGGAGAATGTGCTCTCCTGGGCCTGGAGGATGTGGTGGAGAGGATGATCGGCATTATCCATGATGGAAAAAAGTTTATTTAGCATCCTCCTTTCCACCACCGTTTCCATGGTGTCCTGTTTGCAGCTGATGATGGGAGTTCTCATCAGGGAGTTCTCATCACTGAGAACTTACCTTTATGAAGTCATGGCAATCATAAACAGCAGACCTTTAACGGCACACTGTCTCAACGACCCAGCTGGGCCGCAGCCTCTTACTCCCAACCACATCCTGACGATGAAATCCTCAGTAATCTCGCCACCACCTGGAGACTTTGTAAGGGAGGACCTTTATCTTTGCAAAAGATGGCGTAGAGTACAATATTTGACCAATGTTTTCTGGTCCAGATGGAGAAAAGAATACTTGTTAAGCCAGCAACAGAGGCAAACAACACACAGGAATGCAAAGGTCAATGATGTAGTGATTGTTCAAGACGACAATGCACCACGAAACACATGGAAACTGGCCAAGGTCACTGAAGTTTGGAGAAGGATGTGTGAGAAAGCTTCAGTTGCTGATGAGCGATTCAGCACTGGATGACCAAGGCAAGCGACTCACCAAACCAGTCTACCTAGAGAGACCTATTCACAAGACAGTTACTTTGCTGGAAGCTGATTAATGCTGCCATAACACAGTAATACATCTTTCATTGCACCTAGTGGCAAATATTCATATTTCAATCCTACATTCAAGTTAATTAAAGAAATCACCAGTGATTTGGTGGGAGTGTAGCTGGCATCATAGCCAGCCATACAGTTCATCAGGCTTTCATGTAATTAATAGGTTTTTCATTTAGTAACCTCATTTAAATATAAGAATAGTGTACGTTTATTAAAAGGGTTTAATTTGTGTACATAAATAAGGAAGATCACAAAGAAGGTTTAGAAGGCTGTTCAGAAGTTTATTTATTTATATTGTTTAGCGGAACCAATGGGGGCGGGGCTTTGTGGTGCTGGCACACTGCTGCAACATGAGACAGATTGCCTCGCTGGAGACAGAGAAACAGGAGGATAAGTTTTGTGTTGCTGTAAAGACATGGACAAAGTGAAGACCCGTTCAGGTCCTTTCTAATTCCTCTCAAGGTACACGGCCAATGAGGTATGCTCGTTGTTGAATGTTGTTTTCTTTAAATGTATTTATATTTAAGTCTTTATTTGTGACATTTTGATACAAAGATATTTTGTATTTGTGACTTATTTGTTATTATTCTCTGTGACAGGGGTCTCAAACTCAATTTGCCTTGGAGTCTGGGTGAGGCTGGGCCGCATCAAGTAAGTACTCAAAAAAAAGTACAACTGTCCAGTAAGAGACAGTTTTACCCATTCATACACACACACACTAATATATCTGGGAAACAAATAGGCACCAAAAACAACTATATAAAGTGATGATTATTAAATGTAGATGTGACATGAGGGTTTTCTGAATAAAGAGCACTAACGTTTACATTTAACTGTAAATCTTTAAGAATTGACTCCAACTCCCCTTATCACAAATTGTTTACATGGATTTTAGAAACTTATTATTTTCATACATTCTACCTTCATTACTCCATACGTTAATAACTATTACCTCCTCCTTCACTGTTGGTAATTGTCTGCACATCACCACTATTTCCTCTTGAACTGTATATATATACATACATATATGTATATATATGTGTATATATATATATATATATATATATACACACATATATATATTTATATATATATATATATATATATACACATGTATATACATCAGAGGTCGCGCTAGACTTTTTCGTTGTCTGTCATTTTGACTGACAGGGTCATAAAAATCCCGTCATAATCAATTTTTACCGGTCACTTTAAATGATAATAATGACATATTCAATTGCATTGTTCATATTGCAGTGGAATATGAACAGTTCACCTGTGGCCTAAACGCACAGTCTCACACCTTCCTCCTGGTCCACATGGACTTAAATCGCGTGCCTGCTTGCGCGTAATTGCGCGTGGTTGGAAATCCCGCAACATGCGCTCCTTCTGCACCAGTGGATCAGCTGCACCGGTCACAGACGCGCTCCAAAGCCTCCTGTTCATAGCTCTTTAACACGCTGACAGCACTACAAGGATAGCGAGATGCATTGAGTACGGTGTCCAGGTCAGAAGTTATGCTCAGATTCTCCGATGTGAATCTTTATTTTGTCGCACAACATTTTTCTATCCTCCCTTCTCAGCCAGGAGAACTCCTGCTCCCACTGAACTCGCCTAACCTCCTTACTGCCGCTTCCTCGCTCCGCTGAGGCCAAGGGCTGAGTTTGTCCTTCATCTGCATCTATCCCTCTTTTTTACCTCTTTTATCAACATAGTTTTTGGGCTTTTTAAAGAAACTTCTGACACTCAACTGCCGTGACATTTTTCTTCTTTTCTACTTTCAACTTACTGTAATATGCTCTTCACCACCAAGTGGTCAGGGGTGTGAGTTGCAATCTGTCAAAATGACGGATGGCCCTCAGATTTTTCCGTCACCGTTTTAAAAAAACGGTCAATGACGGAAAATATTCGGTTAACGCGACCCCTGATATACATATATGTCTACAGATATACCTCTGTGATGAAATCCATCTGATCCATCCAGCCATTGATCCTGTATACATATATCTAATTTTGGATTCAATTTGTTAATACGTGTCCATTAGTAATAAGACGTCTTGCAATCATTGAAAGAAGTACGACTCGCCGTTCCAGTTCCAGTCCAGACACAACAAACCACATTATGTCAAACTCCGCCTACTCACAAGCATGGCCAACGCGGTCCGACACTGACGCTCTGTGGAAATTTCGTGGTACTGCACATTCATATAATCAAACACACAAGAGGACAAAAAAGGCTGTGCTCAAACCCATGAGCAGATATTTCACAAGGAAGGGAACGGTAGTGATGTTTGCTAAAGCTCAATAGACGTGGAAAATTTGTTTGTTGAGTTTGTTGGTTCTTTTTTCCTCCGGTATGCAGTTTACCAGACTCTAATTTGCATATTACCCATCAGCCCCAGGGAGCTTGCAAAACAACAAACCCGTAAAATATACAAGGAAAAACCTGTCAAATGTACAAGGAAAAACCTGTCAAATGTACAAGGAAAACCGGTAAAAATAAGTCTTATACAGACATAGTTTGTATTGAAATGCTTATAAACACTAGGCCACTGTTTTAGAGCTTCATAAGAACAAAATGAACGGTTATAACGTCCATAGACCTGCCACCGTGGCTAAACTACATAGTAAACCTCAAGCCCTATATATCTCTCACAGAGAATCTCTTGTGAACGTGTTACTTCGGTAACACATATACTAAAATTGGAACGATACAGAGAAGATTAGCATGGCCCCTGCGCAAGGATGACACGCAAATTCGTGAAGCGTTCCTCATTTTGCATCGAGGCAAAATTGTTATTATTGTTTTTAAAAAGTGTCACATAGGAGGTTTTGTGCAGATCGGACAACGTATGGCAAAGTTAGAGGGCACTTCCTGTTTAAAATGGCCGACTTCCAGTTTGGTCAAAGGCGTGTCCGTAAACGTGTTCAGGGAAGGTCCCTTAACTCCCATTTGAAGTTTCGTGCAGATCGGACAACGTATGGCAAAGTTAGAGGGCACTTCCTGTTTAAAATGGCCGACTTCCTGTTCGGTCGGCGGCGTCTCCGTACACGTGTTCAGGGAAGGTCTCGTAACTCACATATCTAGTTTTGTGTCAATCGGACAATGTTAGATTTGACTTCCTGTTTCGGGCATTCCACTTCCTGTAGGTAGGTGACCTTATACAGACATGTTCAGGACGGGTCTGGGGTCCCACATACCAAGTTTTAGTTGGATACAACAATCCCTGCTAGAGCAGAATCAAAAACTATAAAGGTAATTCTGTCTGCTGTCACCAGGGGCGCTTTATTTGAAAATGAATATTTTCATATAGACGTGTTCAGGGCCGGACTATCATCAATCCTAACAAGTTTGGTTCGGATTGGACCAGGATTGGCAAAGTTGTAACAGTTTGTTTTTTTAGTATTTTCTGCCACCACCAGGAGGCGCTGTTGTAAATATTTACCGTTTTCAGCAACGACCCATCATCAATCCTAGCAAGTTTGGTGGAGATTAGACCTTCCATCGTGAAGTTAAAAGAACTTGGCTTTCTTTTGTGAAAAATATGAATTATCGCCAACTTTGGCGCCCCCTATCTCGAACACCATGCGAGATTTAAAAAAAACGTTTGATAACTTAAGCTCCTCAACTTGTTCACAGTGACCTCACCAAGTTTGAGGGTGATCTCACAAAAGCTCTACGAGTCTATTCAAATATCAGACGCCATATTGTCTGCCGTCAACGGAGGGGGGCGCTGTTTTTGGAAGTGAATATTTTCATATAGACGTCTTCAGGGCCGGACTATCATCAATCCTAGCAAGTTTGGTTCAGATCGGACCAGGATTCGCAAAGTTGTAGCATTTTGTTTTTTTGTCGCAATAATCCGACTTTGCAGCATTACCATGGCAACATCATATAACAATATGCCATCATGTTGAGCGTGCATCATCTACCTTGTGTTTGGAGTGTTTTTTCCAAATTTTGAGTTGGATACGATAATCTCTGTAAAGGTTATCCCCAACAAAGCGAGAGTGACTTTTGAGGGGTCATCTGAACTTTTCAACCCCAAACACAAAACGACTCGGCTGACTCAAAACGGAATTCCCTTTCAGAGTCTCCCCGCTGCTGTTTGTTCCCATGTTGTGTTTACTTGACACTATTTGCAGCCTCTCCTAAAGCCATACACGGTGCCAACATGTGCGGTGCAAACGCTGCGCAAAGAAGGGGGGGGGAAATTGCATGGACACATATATCTAATTTTGGATTCAATTTGTTAATACGTGTCCATTTGTAATAAGACGTCTTGCAATCATTGAAAGAAGTACGACTCGCCGTTCCAGTTCCAGTCCAGACGCAAAAGACCACATTATGTCAAACTCCGCCTACTCACAAGCATGGCCAAGCGGTCCGACACTGACGCTCTGTGGAAATTTCGTGGTACAGCACATTCATATAATCAAACACACAAGAGGACAAAAAAGGCTGTGCTCAAACCCATGAGCAGATATTTCACAAGGAAGGGAACGGTAGTGATGTTTGCTAAAGCTCAATAGACGTGGAAAATTTGTTTGTTGAGTTTGTTGGTTCTTTTTTCTCCGGTATGCAGTTTACCAGACTCTAATTTGCATATTACCCATCAGCCCCAGGGAGCTTGCAAAACAACAAACCCGTAAAATATACAAGGAAAAACCTGTCAAATGTACAAGGAAAAACCTGTCAAATGTACAAGGAAAACCGGTAAAAATAAGTCTTATACAGACATAGTTTGTATTGAAATGCTTATAAACACTAGGCCACTGTTTTAGAGCTTCATAAGAACAAAATGAACGGTTATAACGTCCATAGACCTGCCACCGTGGCTAAACTACATAGTAAACCTCAAGCCCTATATATCTCTCACAGAGAATCTCTTGTGAACGTGTTACTTCGGTAACACATATACTAAAATTGGAACGATACAGAGAAGATTAGCATGGCCCCTGCGCAAGGATGACACGCAAATTCGTGAAGCGTTCCTCATTTTGCATCGAGGCAAAATTGTTATTATTGTTTTTAAAAAGTGTCACATAGGAGGTTTTGTGCAGATCGGACAACGTATGGCAAAGTTAGAGGGCACTTCCTGTTTAAAATGGCCGACTTCCAGTTTGGTCAAAGGCGTGTCCGTAAACGTGTTCAGGGAAGGTCCCTTAACTCCCATTTGAAGTTTCGTGCAGATCGGACAACGTATGGCAAAGTTAGAGGGCACTTCCTGTTTAAAATGGCCGACTTCCTGTTCGGTCGGCGGCGTCTCCGTACACGTGTTCAGGGAAGGTCTCGTAACTCACATATCTAGTTTTGTGTCAATCGGACAATGTTAGATTTGACTTCCTGTTTCGGGCGTTCCACTTCCTGTAGGTAGGTGACCTTATACAGACATGTTCAGGACGGGTCTGGGGTCCCACATACCAAGTTTTAGTTGGATACAACAATCCCTGTTAGAGCAGAATCAAAAACTATAAAGGTAATTCTGTCTGCTGTCACCAGGGGCGCTTTATTTGAAAATGAATATTTTCATATAGACGTGTTCAGGGCCGGACTATCATCAATCCTAGCAAGTTTGGTTCGGATTGGACCAGGATTGGCAAAGTTGTAACAGTTTGTTTTTTTAGTATTTTCTGCCACCACCAGGAGGCGCTGTTGTAAATATTTACCGTTTTCAGCAACGACCCATCATCAATCCTAGCAAGTTTGGTGGAGATTAGACCTTCCATCGTGAAGTTAAAAGAACTTGGCTTTCTTTTGTGAAAAATATGAATTATCGCCAACTTTGGCGCACCCTATCTCGAACACCATGCGAGATTTAAAAAAAACGTTTGAAAACTTAAGCTCCTCAACTTGTTCACAGTGACCTCACCAAGTTTGAGGGTGATCTCACAAAAGCTCTACGAGTCTATTCAAATATCAGACGCCATATTGTCTGCCGTCACCGGGGGGGGGCGCGCTGTTTTTGGAAGTGAATATTTTCATATAGACGTCTTCAGGGCCGGACTATCATCAATCCTAGCAAGTTTGGTTCAGATCGGACCAGGATTCGCAAAGTTGTAGCATTTTGTTTTTTTGTCGCAATAATCCGACTTTGCAGCATTACCATGGCAACATCATATAACAATATGCCATCATGTTGAGCGTGCATCATCTACCTTGTGTTTGGAGTGTTTTTTCCAAATTTTGAGTTGGATACGATAATCTCTGTAAAGGTTATCCCCAACAAAGCGAGAGTGACTTTTGAGGGGTCATCTGAACTTTTCAACCCCAAACACAAAACGACTCGGCTGACTCAAAACGGAATTCCCTTTCAGAGTCTCCCCGCTGCTGTTTGTTCCCATGTTGTGTTTACTTGACACTATTTGCAGCCTCTCCTAAAGCCATACACGGTGCCAACATGTGCGGTGCCAACATGTGCGGTGCAAACGCTGCGCAAAGAAGGGGGGGGGGAAATTGCATGGACACATATATCTAATTTTGGATTCAATTTGTTAATACGTGTCCATTTGTAATAAGACGTCTTGCAATCATTGAAAGAAGTACGACTTGCCGTTCCAGTTCCAGTCCAGACGCAAAAGACCACATTATGTCAAACTCCGCCTACTCACAAGCATGGCCAAGCGGTCCGACACTGACGCTCTGTGGAAATTTCGTGGTACAGCACATTCATATAATCAAACACACAAGAGGACAAAAAAGGCTGTGCTCAAACCCATGAGCAGATATTTCACAAGGAAGGGAACGGTAGTGATGTTTGCTAAAGCTCAATAGACGTGGAAAATTTGTTTGTTGAGTTTGTTGGTTCTTTTTTCTCCGGTATGCAGTTTACCAGACTCTAATTTGCATATTACCCATCAGCCCCAGGGAGCTTGCAAAACAACAAACCCGTAAAATATACAAGGAAAAACCTGTCAAATGTACAAGGAAAAACCTGTCAAATGTACAAGGAAAACCGGTAAAAATAAGTCTTATACAGACATAGTTTGTATTGAAATGCTTATAAACACTAGGCCACTGTTTTAGAGCTTCATAAGAACAAAATGAACGGTTATAACGTCCATAGACCTGCCACCGTGGCTAAACTACATAGTAAACCTCAAGCCCTATATATCTCTCACAGAGAATCTCTTGTGAACGTGTTACTTCGGTAACACATATACTAAAATTGGAACGATACAGAGAAGATTAGCATGGCCCCTGCGCAAGGATGACACGCAAATTCGTGAAGCGTTCCTCATTTTGCATCGAGGCAAAATTGTTATTATTGTTTTTAAAAAGTGTCACATAGGAGGTTTTGTGCAGATCGGACAACGTATGGCAAAGTTAGAGGGCACTTCCTGTTTAAAATGGCCGACTTCCAGTTTGGTCAAAGGCGTGTCCGTAAACGTGTTCAGGGAAGGTCCCTTAACTCCCATTTGAAGTTTCGTGCAGATCGGACAACGTATGGCAAAGTTAGAGGGCACTTCCTGTTTAAAATGGCCGACTTCCTGTTCGGTCGGCGGCGTCTCCGTACACGTGTTCAGGGAAGGTCTCGTAACTCCCATATCTAGTTTTGTGTCAATCGGACAATGTTAGATTTGACTTCCTGTTTCGGGCGTTCCACTTCCTGTAGGTAGGTGACCTTATACAGACATGTTCAGGACGGGTCTGGGGTCCCACATACCAAGTTTTAGTTGGATACAACAATCCCTGTTAGAGCAGAATCAAAAACTATAAAGGTAATTCTGTCTGCTGTCACCAGGGGCGCTTTATTTGAAAATGAATATTTTCATATAGACGTGTTCAGGGCCGGACTATCATCAATCCTAGCAAGTTTGGTTCGGATTGGACCAGGATTGGCAAAGTTGTAACAGTTTGTTTTTTTAGTATTTTCTGCCACCACCAGGAGGCGCTGTTGTAAATATTTACCGTTTTCAGCAACGACCCATCATCAATCCTAGCAAGTTTGGTGGAGATTAGACCTTCCATCGTGAAGTTAAAAGAACTTGGCTTTCTTTTGTGAAAAATATGAATTATCGCCAACTTTGGCGCACCCTATCTCGAACACCATGCGAGATTTAAAAAAAACGTTTGAAAACTTAAGCTCCTCAACTTGTTCACAGTGACCTCACCAAGTTTGAGGGTGATCTCACAAAAGCTCTACGAGTCTATTCAAATATCAGACGCCATATTGTCTGCCATCACCGGGGGGGGGCGCGCTGTTTTTGGAAGTGAATATTTTCATATAGACGTCTTCAGGGCCGGACTATCATCAATCCTAGCAAGTTTGGTTCAGATCGGACCAGGATTCGCAAAGTTGTAGCATTTTGTTTTTTTGTCGCAATAATCCGACTTTGCAGCATTACCATGGCAACATCATATAACAATATGCCATCATGTTGAGCGTGCATCATCTACCTTGTGTTTGGAGTGTTTTTTCCAAATTTTGAGTTGGATACGATAATCTCTGTAAAGGTTATCCCCAACAAAGCGAGAGTGACTTTTGAGGGGTCATCTGAACTTTTCAACCCCAAACACAAAACGACTCGGCTGACTCAAAACGGAATTCCCTTTCAGAGTCTCCCCGCTGCTGTTTGTTCCCATGTTGTGTTTACTTGACACTATTTGCAGCCTCTCCTAAAGCCATACACGGTGCCAACATGTGCGGTGCCAACATGTGCGGTGCAAACGCTGCGCAAAGAAGGGGGGGGGGAAATTGCATGGACACATATATCTAATTTTGGATTCAATTTGTTAATACGTGTCCATTTGTAATAAGACGTCTTGCAATCATTGAAAGAAGTACGACTCGCCGTTCCAGTTCCAGTCCAGACGCAAAAGACCACATTATGTCAAACTCCGCCTACTCACAAGCATGGCCAAGCGGTCCGACACTGACGCTCTGTGGAAATTTCGTGGTACTGCACATTCATATAATCAAACACACAAGAGGACAAAAAAGGCTGTGCTCAAACCCATGAGCAGATATTTCACAAGGAAGGGAACGGTAGTGATGTTTGCTAAAGCTCAATAGACGTGGAAAATTTGTTTGTTGAGTTTGTTGGTTCTTTTTTCTCCGGTATGCAGTTTACCAGACTCTAATTTGCATATTACCCATCAGCCCCAGGGAGCTTGCAAAACAACAAACCCGTAAAATATACAAGGAAAAACCTGTCAAATGTACAAGGAAAAACCTGTCAAATGTACAAGGAAAACCGGTAAAAATAAGTCTTATACAGACATAGTTTGTATTGAAATGCTTATAAACACTAGGCCACTGTTTTAGAGCTTCATAAGAACAAAATGAACGGTTATAACGTCCATAGACCTGCCACCGTGGCTAAACTACATAGTAAACCTCAAGCCCTATATATCTCTCACAGAGAATCTCTTGTGAACGTGTTACTTCGGTAACACATATACTAAAATTGGAACGATACAGAGAAGATTAGCATGGCCCCTGCGCAAGGATGACACGCAAATTCGTGAAGCGTTCCTCATTTTGCATCGAGGCAAAATTGTTATTATTGTTTTTAAAAAGTGTCACATAGGAGGTTTTGTGCAGATCGGACAACGTATGGCAAAGTTAGAGGGCACTTCCTGTTTAAAATGGCCGACTTCCAGTTTGGTCAAAGGCGTGTCCGTAAACGTGTTCAGGGAAGGTCCCTTAACTCCCATTTGAAGTTTCGTGCAGATCGGACAACGTATGGCAAAGTTAGAGGGCACTTCCTGTTTAAAATGGCCGACTTCCTGTTCGGTCGGCGGCGTCTCCGTACACGTGTTCAGGGAAGGTCTCGTAACTCCCATATCTAGTTTTGTGTCAATCGGACAATGTTAGATTTGACTTCCTGTTTCGGGCGTTCCACTTCCTGTAGGTAGGTGACCTTATACAGACATGTTCAGGACGGGTCTGGGGTCCCACATACCAAGTTTTAGTTGGATACAACAATCCCTGTTAGAGCAGAATCAAAAACTATAAAGGTAATTCTGTCTGCTGTCACCAGGGGCGCTTTATTTGAAAATGAATATTTTCATATAGACGTGTTCAGGGCCGGACTATCATCAATCCTAGCAAGTTTGGTTCGGATTGGACCAGGATTGGCAAAGTTGTAACAGTTTGTTTTTTTAGTATTTTCTGCCACCACCAGGAGGCGCTGTTGTAAATATTTACCGTTTTCAGCAACGACCCATCATCAATCCTAGCAAGTTTGGTGGAGATTAGACCTTCCATCGTGAAGTTAAAAGAACTTGGCTTTCTTTTGTGAAAAATATGAATTATCGCCAACTTTGGCGCACCCTATCTCGAACACCATGCGAGATTTAAAAAAAACGTTTGAAAACTTAAGCTCCTCAACTTGTTCACAGTGACCTCACCAAGTTTGAGGGTGATCTCACAAAAGCTCTACGAGTCTATTCAAATATCAGACGCCATATTGTCTGCCGTCACCGGGGGGGGGCGCGCTGTTTTTGGAAGTGAATATTTTCATATAGACGTCTTCAGGGCCGGACTATCATCAATCCTAGCAAGTTTGGTTCAGATCGGACCAGGATTCGCAAAGTTGTAGCATTTTGTTTTTTTGTCGCAATAATCCGACTTTGCAGCATTACCATGGCAACATCATATAACAATATGCCATCATGTTGAGCGTGCATCATCTACCTTGTGTTTGGAGTGTTTTTTCCAAATTTTGAGTTGGATACGATAATCTCTGTAAAGGTTATCCCCAACAAAGCGAGAGTGACTTTTGAGGGGTCATCTGAACTTTTCAACCCCAAACACAAAACGACTCGGCTGACTCAAAACGGAATTCCCTTTCAGAGTCTCCCCGCTGCTGTTTGTTCCCATGTTGTGTTTACTTGACACTATTTGCAGCCTCTCCTAAAGCCATACACGGTGCCAACATGTGCGGTGCCAACATGTGCGGTGCAAACGCTGCGCAAAGAAGGGGGGGGGGAAATTGCATGGACACATATATCTAATTTTGGATTCAATTTGTTAATACGTGTCCATTTGTAATAAGACGTCTTGCAATCATTGAAAGAAGTACGACTCGCCGTTCCAGTTCCAGTCCAGACGCAAAAGACCACATTATGTCAAACTCCGCCTACTCACAAGCATGGCCAAGCGGTCCGACACTGACGCTCTGTGGAAATTTCGTGGTACTGCACATTCATATAATCAAACACACAAGAGGACAAAAAAGGCTGTGCTCAAACCCATGAGCAGATATTTCACAAGGAAGGGAACGGTAGTGATGTTTGCTAAAGCTCAATAGACGTGGAAAATTTGTTTGTTGAGTTTGTTGGTTCTTTTTTCTCCGGTATGCAGTTTACCAGACTCTAATTTGCATATTACCCATCAGCCCCAGGGAGCTTGCAAAACAACAAACCCGTAAAATATACAAGGAAAAACCTGTCAAATGTACAAGGAAAAACCTGTCAAATGTACAAGGAAAACCGGTAAAAATAAGTCTTATACAGACATAGTTTGTATTGAAATGCTTATAAACACTAGGCCACTGTTTTAGAGCTTCATAAGAACAAAATGAACGGTTATAACGTCCATAGACCTGCCACCGTGGCTAAACTACATAGTAAACCTCAAGCCCTATATATCTCTCACAGAGAATCTCTTGTGAACGTGTTACTTCGGTAACACATATACTAAAATTGGAACGATACAGAGAAGATTAGCATGGCCCCTGCGCAAGGATGACACGCAAATTCGTGAAGCGTTCCTCATTTTGCATCGAGGCAAAATTGTTATTATTGTTTTTAAAAAGTGTCACATAGGAGGTTTTGTGCAGATCGGACAACGTATGGCAAAGTTAGAGGGCACTTCCTGTTTAAAATGGCCGACTTCCAGTTTGGTCAAAGGCGTGTCCGTAAACGTGTTCAGGGAAGGTCCCTTAACTCCCATTTGAAGTTTCGTGCAGATCGGACAACGTATGGCAAAGTTAGAGGGCACTTCCTGTTTAAAATGGCCGACTTCCTGTTCGGTCGGCGGCGTCTCCGTACACGTGTTCAGGGAAGGTCTCGTAACTCACATATCTAGTTTTGTGTCAATCGGACAATGTTAGATTTGACTTCCTGTTTCGGGCGTTCCACTTCCTGTAGGTAGGTGACCTTATACAGACATGTTCAGGACGGGTCTGGGGTCCCACATACCAAGTTTTAGTTGGATACAACAATCCCTGTTAGAGCAGAATCAAAAACTATAAAGGTAATTCTGTCTGCTGTCACCAGGGGCGCTTTATTTGAAAATGAATATTTTCATATAGACGTGTTCAGGGCCGGACTATCATCAATCCTAGCAAGTTTGGTTCGGATTGGACCAGGATTGGCAAAGTTGTAACAGTTTGTTTTTTTTGTATTTTCTGCCACCACCAGGAGGCGCTGTTGTAAATATTTACCGTTTTCAGCAACGACCCATCATCAATCCTAGCAAGTTTGGTGGAGATTAGACCTTCCATCGTGAAGTTAAAAGAACTTGGCTTTCTTTTGTGAAAAATATGAATTATCGCCAACTTTGGCGCACCCTATCTCGAACACCATGCGAGATTTAAAAAAAACGTTTGAAAACTTAAGCTCCTCAACTTGTTCACAGTGACCTCACCAAGTTTGAGGGTGATCTCACAAAAGCTCTACGAGTCTATTCAAATATCAGACGCCATATTGTCTGCCGTCACCGGGGGGGGGCGCGCTGTTTTTGGAAGTGAATATTTTCATATAGACGTCTTCAGGGCCGGACTATCATCAATCCTAGCAAGTTTGGTTCAGATCGGACCAGGATTCGCAAAGTTGTAGCATTTTGTTTTTTTGTCGCAATAATCCGACTTTGCAGCATTACCATGGCAACATCATATAACAATATGCCATCATGTTGAGCGTGCATCATCTACCTTGTGTTTGGAGTGTTTTTTCCAAATTTTGAGTTGGATACGATAATCTCTGTAAAGGTTATCCCCAACAAAGCGAGAGTGACTTTTGAGGGGTCATCTGAACTTTTCAACCCCAAACACAAAACGACTCGGCTGACTCAAAACGGAATTCCCTTTCAGAGTCTCCCCGCTGCTGTTTGTTCCCATGTTGTGTTTACTTGACACTATTTGCAGCCTCTCCTAAAGCCATACACGGTGCCAACATGTGCGGTGCCAACATGTGCGGTGCAAACGCTGCGCAAAGAAGGGGGGGGGGAAATTGCATGGACACATATATCTAATTTTGGATTCAATTTGTTAATACGTGTCCATTTGTAATAAGACGTCTTGCAATCATTGAAAGAAGTACGACTCGCCGTTCCAGTTCCAGTCCAGACGCAAAAGACCACATTATGTCAAACTCCGCCTACTCACAAGCATGGCCAAGCGGTCCGACACTGACGCTCTGTGGAAATTTCGTGGTACTGCACATTCATATAATCAAACACACAAGAGGACAAAAAAGGCTGTGCTCAAACCCATGAGCAGATATTTCACAAGGAAGGGAACGGTAGTGATGTTTGCTAAAGCTCAATAGACGTGGAAAATTTGTTTGTTGAGTTTGTTGGTTCTTTTTTCTCCGGTATGCAGTTTACCAGACTCTAATTTGCATATTACCCATCAGCCCCAGGGAGCTTGCAAAACAACAAACCCGTAAAATATACAAGGAAAAACCTGTCAAATGTACAAGGAAAAACCTGTCAAATGTACAAGGAAAACCGGTAAAAATAAGTCTTATACAGACATAGTTTGTATTGAAATGCTTATAAACACTAGGCCACTGTTTTAGAGCTTCATAAGAACAAAATGAACGGTTATAACGTCCATAGACCTGCCACCGTGGCTAAACTACATAGTAAACCTCAAGCCCTATATATCTCTCACAGAGAATCTCTTGTGAACGTGTTACTTCGGTAACACATATACTAAAATTGGAACGATACAGAGAAGATTAGCATGGCCCCTGCGCAAGGATGACACGCAAATTCGTGAAGCGTTCCTCATTTTGCATCGAGGCAAAATTGTTATTATTGTTTTTAAAAAGTGTCACATAGGAGGTTTTGTGCAGATCGGACAACGTATGGCAAAGTTAGAGGGCACTTCCTGTTTAAAATGGCCGACTTCCAGTTTGGTCAAAGGCGTGTCCGTAAACGTGTTCAGGGAAGGTCCCTTAACTCCCATTTGAAGTTTCGTGCAGATCGGACAACGTATGGCAAAGTTAGAGGGCACTTCCTGTTTAAAATGGCCGACTTCCTGTTCGGTCGGCGGCGTCTCCGTACACGTGTTCAGGGAAGGTCTCGTAACTCACATATCTAGTTTTGTGTCAATCGGACAATGTTAGATTTGACTTCCTGTTTCGGGCTTTCCACTTCCTGTAGGTAGGTGACCTTATACAGACATGTTCAGGACGGGTCTGGGGTCCCACATACCAAGTTTTAGTTGGATACAACAATCCCTGCTAGAGCAGAATCAAAAACTATAAAGGTAATTCTGTCTGCTGTCACCAGGGGCGCTTTATTTGAAAATGAATATTTTCATATAGACGTGTTCAGGGCCGGACTATCATCAATCCTAACAAGTTTGGTTCGGATTGGACCAGGATTGGCAAAGTTGTAACAGTTTGTTTTTTTAGTATTTTCTGCCACCACCAGGAGGCGCTGTTGTAAATATTTACCGTTTTCAGCAACGACCCATCATCAATCCTAGCAAGTTTGGTGGAGATTAGACCTTCCATCGTGAAGTTAAAAGAACTTGGCTTTCTTTTGTGAAAAATATGAATTATCGCCAACTTTGGCGCCCCCTATCTCGAACACCATGCGAGATTTAAAAAAAACGTTTGATAACTTAAGCTCCTCAACTTGTTCACAGTGACCTCACCAAGTTTGAGGGTGATCTCACAAAAGCTCTACGAGTCTATTCAAATATCAGACGCCATATTGTCTGCCGTCAACGGAGGGGGGCGCTGTTTTTGGAAGTGAATATTTTCATATAGACGTCTTCAGGGCCGGACTATCATCAATCCTAGCAAGTTTGGTTCAGATCGGACCAGGATTCGCAAAGTTGTAGCATTTTGTTTTTTTGTCGCAATAATCCGACTTTGCAGCATTACCATGGCAACATCATATAACAATATGCCATCATGTTGAGCGTGCATCATCTACCTTGTGTTTGGAGTGTTTTTTCCAAATTTTGAGTTGGATACGATAATCTCTGTAAAGGTTATCCCCAACAAAGCGAGAGTGACTTTTGAGGGGTCATCTGAACTTTTCAACCCCAAACACAAAACGACTCGGCTGACTCAAAACGGAATTCCCTTTCAGAGTCTCCCCGCTGCTGTTTGTTCCCATGTTGTGTTTACTTGACACTATTTGCAGCCTCTCCTAAAGCCATACACGGTGCCAACATGTGCGGTGCAAACGCTGCGCAAAGAAGGGGGGGGGAAATTGCATGGACACATATATCTAATTTTGGATTCAATTTGTTAATACGTGTCCATTTGTAATAAGACGTCTTGCAATCATTGAAAGAAGTACGACTCGCCGTTCCAGTTCCAGTCCAGACGCAAAAGACCACATTATGTCAAACTCCGCCTACTCACAAGCATGGCCAAGCGGTCCGACACTGACGCTCTGTGGAAATTTCGTGGTACAGCACATTCATATAATCAAACACACAAGAGGACAAAAAAGGCTGTGCTCAAACCCATGAGCAGATATTTCACAAGGAAGGGAACGGTAGTGATGTTTGCTAAAGCTCAATAGACGTGGAAAATTTGTTTGTTGAGTTTGTTGGTTCTTTTTTCTCCGGTATGCAGTTTACCAGACTCTAATTTGCATATTACCCATCAGCCCCAGGGAGCTTGCAAAACAACAAACCCGTAAAATATACAAGGAAAAACCTGTCAAATGTACAAGGAAAAACCTGTCAAATGTACAAGGAAAACCGGTAAAAATAAGTCTTATACAGACATAGTTTGTATTGAAATGCTTATAAACACTAGGCCACTGTTTTAGAGCTTCATAAGAACAAAATGAACGGTTATAACGTCCATAGACCTGCCACCGTGGCTAAACTACATAGTAAACCTCAAGCCCTATATATCTCTCACAGAGAATCTCTTGTGAACGTGTTACTTCGGTAACACATATACTAAAATTGGAACGATACAGAGAAGATTAGCATGGCCCCTGCGCAAGGATGACACGCAAATTCGTGAAGCGTTCCTCATTTTGCATCGAGGCAAAATTGTTATTATTGTTTTTAAAAAGTGTCACATAGGAGGTTTTGTGCAGATCGGACAACGTATGGCAAAGTTAGAGGGCACTTCCTGTTTAAAATGGCCGACTTCCAGTTTGGTCAAAGGCGTGTCCGTAAACGTGTTCAGGGAAGGTCCCTTAACTCCCATTTGAAGTTTCGTGCAGATCGGACAACGTATGGCAAAGTTAGAGGGCACTTCCTGTTTAAAATGGCCGACTTCCTGTTCGGTCGGCGGCGTCTCCGTACACGTGTTCAGGGAAGGTCTCGTAACTCACATATCTAGTTTTGTGTCAATCGGACAATGTTAGATTTGACTTCCTGTTTCGGGCGTTCCACTTCCTGTAGGTAGGTGACCTTATACAGACATGTTCAGGACGGGTCTGGGGTCCCACATACCAAGTTTTAGTTGGATACAACAATCCCTGTTAGAGCAGAATCAAAAACTATAAAGGTAATTCTGTCTGCTGTCACCAGGGGCGCTTTATTTGAAAATGAATATTTTCATATAGACGTGTTCAGGGCCGGACTATCATCAATCCTAGCAAGTTTGGTTCGGATTGGACCAGGATTGGCAAAGTTGTAACAGTTTGTTTTTTTAGTATTTTCTGCCACCACCAGGAGGCGCTGTTGTAAATATTTACCGTTTTCAGCAACGACCCATCATCAATCCTAGCAAGTTTGGTGGAGATTAGACCTTCCATCGTGAAGTTAAAAGAACTTGGCTTTCTTTTGTGAAAAATATGAATTATCGCCAACTTTGGCGCACCCTATCTCGAACACCATGCGAGATTTAAAAAAAACGTTTGAAAACTTAAGCTCCTCAACTTGTTCACAGTGACCTCACCAAGTTTGAGGGTGATCTCACAAAAGCTCTACGAGTCTATTCAAATATCAGACGCCATATTGTCTGCCGTCACCGGGGGGGGGCGCGCTGTTTTTGGAAGTGAATATTTTCATATAGACGTCTTCAGGGCCGGACTATCATCAATCCTAGCAAGTTTGGTTCAGATCGGACCAGGATTCGCAAAGTTGTAGCATTTTGTTTTTTTGTCGCAATAATCCGACTTTGCAGCATTACCATGGCAACATCATATAACAATATGCCATCATGTTGAGCGTGCATCATCTACCTTGTGTTTGGAGTGTTTTTTCCAAATTTTGAGTTGGATACGATAATCTCTGTAAAGGTTATCCCCAACAAAGCGAGAGTGACTTTTGAGGGGTCATCTGAACTTTTCAACCCCAAACACAAAACGACTCGGCTGACTCAAAACGGAATTCCCTTTCAGAGTCTCCCCGCTGCTGTTTGTTCCCATGTTGTGTTTACTTGACACTATTTGCAGCCTCTCCTAAAGCCATACACGGTGCCAACATGTGCGGTGCCAACATGTGCGGTGCAAACGCTGCGCAAAGAAGGGGGGGGGGAAATTGCATGGACACATATATCTAATTTTGGATTCAATTTGTTAATACGTGTCCATTTGTAATAAGACGTCTTGCAATCATTGAAAGAAGTACGACTTGCCGTTCCAGTTCCAGTCCAGACGCAAAAGACCACATTATGTCAAACTCCGCCTACTCACAAGCATGGCCAAGCGGTCCGACACTGACGCTCTGTGGAAATTTCGTGGTACAGCACATTCATATAATCAAACACACAAGAGGACAAAAAAGGCTGTGCTCAAACCCATGAGCAGATATTTCACAAGGAAGGGAACGGTAGTGATGTTTGCTAAAGCTCAATAGACGTGGAAAATTTGTTTGTTGAGTTTGTTGGTTCTTTTTTCTCCGGTATGCAGTTTACCAGACTCTAATTTGCATATTACCCATCAGCCCCAGGGAGCTTGCAAAACAACAAACCCGTAAAATATACAAGGAAAAACCTGTCAAATGTACAAGGAAAAACCTGTCAAATGTACAAGGAAAACCGGTAAAAATAAGTCTTATACAGACATAGTTTGTATTGAAATGCTTATAAACACTAGGCCACTGTTTTAGAGCTTCATAAGAACAAAATGAACGGTTATAACGTCCATAGACCTGCCACCGTGGCTAAACTACATAGTAAACCTCAAGCCCTATATATCTCTCACAGAGAATCTCTTGTGAACGTGTTACTTCGGTAACACATATACTAAAATTGGAACGATACAGAGAAGATTAGCATGGCCCCTGCGCAAGGATGACACGCAAATTCGTGAAGCGTTCCTCATTTTGCATCGAGGCAAAATTGTTATTATTGTTTTTAAAAAGTGTCACATAGGAGGTTTTGTGCAGATCGGACAACGTATGGCAAAGTTAGAGGGCACTTCCTGTTTAAAATGGCCGACTTCCAGTTTGGTCAAAGGCGTGTCCGTAAACGTGTTCAGGGAAGGTCCCTTAACTCCCATTTGAAGTTTCGTGCAGATCGGACAACGTATGGCAAAGTTAGAGGGCACTTCCTGTTTAAAATGGCCGACTTCCTGTTCGGTCGGCGGCGTCTCCGTACACGTGTTCAGGGAAGGTCTCGTAACTCCCATATCTAGTTTTGTGTCAATCGGACAATGTTAGATTTGACTTCCTGTTTCGGGCGTTCCACTTCCTGTAGGTAGGTGACCTTATACAGACATGTTCAGGACGGGTCTGGGGTCCCACATACCAAGTTTTAGTTGGATACAACAATCCCTGTTAGAGCAGAATCAAAAACTATAAAGGTAATTCTGTCTGCTGTCACCAGGGGCGCTTTATTTGAAAATGAATATTTTCATATAGACGTGTTCAGGGCCGGACTATCATCAATCCTAGCAAGTTTGGTTCGGATTGGACCAGGATTGGCAAAGTTGTAACAGTTTGTTTTTTTAGTATTTTCTGCCACCACCAGGAGGCGCTGTTGTAAATATTTACCGTTTTCAGCAACGACCCATCATCAATCCTAGCAAGTTTGGTGGAGATTAGACCTTCCATCGTGAAGTTAAAAGAACTTGGCTTTCTTTTGTGAAAAATATGAATTATCGCCAACTTTGGCGCACCCTATCTCGAACACCATGCGAGATTTAAAAAAAACGTTTGAAAACTTAAGCTCCTCAACTTGTTCACAGTGACCTCACCAAGTTTGAGGGTGATCTCACAAAAGCTCTACGAGTCTATTCAAATATCAGACGCCATATTGTCTGCCATCACCGGGGGGGGGCGCGCTGTTTTTGGAAGTGAATATTTTCATATAGACGTCTTCAGGGCCGGACTATCATCAATCCTAGCAAGTTTGGTTCAGATCGGACCAGGATTCGCAAAGTTGTAGCATTTTGTTTTTTTGTCGCAATAATCCGACTTTGCAGCATTACCATGGCAACATCATATAACAATATGCCATCATGTTGAGCGTGCATCATCTACCTTGTGTTTGGAGTGTTTTTTCCAAATTTTGAGTTGGATACGATAATCTCTGTAAAGGTTATCCCCAACAAAGCGAGAGTGACTTTTGAGGGGTCATCTGAACTTTTCAACCCCAAACACAAAACGACTCGGCTGACTCAAAACGGAATTCCCTTTCAGAGTCTCCCCGCTGCTGTTTGTTCCCATGTTGTGTTTACTTGACACTATTTGCAGCCTCTCCTAAAGCCATACACGGTGCCAACATGTGCGGTGCCAACATGTGCGGTGCAAACGCTGCGCAAAGAAGGGGGGGGGGAAATTGCATGGACACATATATCTAATTTTGGATTCAATTTGTTAATACGTGTCCATTTGTAATAAGACGTCTTGCAATCATTGAAAGAAGTACGACTCGCCGTTCCAGTTCCAGTCCAGACGCAAAAGACCACATTATGTCAAACTCCGCCTACTCACAAGCATGGCCAAGCGGTCCGACACTGACGCTCTGTGGAAATTTCGTGGTACTGCACATTCATATAATCAAACACACAAGAGGACAAAAAAGGCTGTGCTCAAACCCATGAGCAGATATTTCACAAGGAAGGGAACGGTAGTGATGTTTGCTAAAGCTCAATAGACGTGGAAAATTTGTTTGTTGAGTTTGTTGGTTCTTTTTTCTCCGGTATGCAGTTTACCAGACTCTAATTTGCATATTACCCATCAGCCCCAGGGAGCTTGCAAAACAACAAACCCGTAAAATATACAAGGAAAAACCTGTCAAATGTACAAGGAAAAACCTGTCAAATGTACAAGGAAAACCGGTAAAAATAAGTCTTATACAGACATAGTTTGTATTGAAATGCTTATAAACACTAGGCCACTGTTTTAGAGCTTCATAAGAACAAAATGAACGGTTATAACGTCCATAGACCTGCCACCGTGGCTAAACTACATAGTAAACCTCAAGCCCTATATATCTCTCACAGAGAATCTCTTGTGAACGTGTTACTTCGGTAACACATATACTAAAATTGGAACGATACAGAGAAGATTAGCATGGCCCCTGCGCAAGGATGACACGCAAATTCGTGAAGCGTTCCTCATTTTGCATCGAGGCAAAATTGTTATTATTGTTTTTAAAAAGTGTCACATAGGAGGTTTTGTGCAGATCGGACAACGTATGGCAAAGTTAGAGGGCACTTCCTGTTTAAAATGGCCGACTTCCAGTTTGGTCAAAGGCGTGTCCGTAAACGTGTTCAGGGAAGGTCCCTTAACTCCCATTTGAAGTTTCGTGCAGATCGGACAACGTATGGCAAAGTTAGAGGGCACTTCCTGTTTAAAATGGCCGACTTCCTGTTCGGTCGGCGGCGTCTCCGTACACGTGTTCAGGGAAGGTCTCGTAACTCACATATCTAGTTTTGTGTCAATCGGACAATGTTAGATTTGACTTCCTGTTTCGGGCGTTCCACTTCCTGTAGGTAGGTGACCTTATACAGACATGTTCAGGACGGGTCTGGGGTCCCACATACCAAGTTTTAGTTGGATACAACAATCCCTGTTAGAGCAGAATCAAAAACTATAAAGGTAATTCTGTCTGCTGTCACCAGGGGCGCTTTATTTGAAAATGAATATTTTCATATAGACGTGTTCAGGGCCGGACTATCATCAATCCTAGCAAGTTTGGTTCGGATTGGACCAGGATTGGCAAAGTTGTAACAGTTTGTTTTTTTTGTATTTTCTGCCACCACCAGGAGGCGCTGTTGTAAATATTTACCGTTTTCAGCAACGACCCATCATCAATCCTAGCAAGTTTGGTGGAGATTAGACCTTCCATCGTGAAGTTAAAAGAACTTGGCTTTCTTTTGTGAAAAATATGAATTATCGCCAACTTTGGCGCACCCTATCTCGAACACCATGCGAGATTTAAAAAAAACGTTTGAAAACTTAAGCTCCTCAACTTGTTCACAGTGACCTCACCAAGTTTGAGGGTGATCTCACAAAAGCTCTACGAGTCTATTCAAATATCAGACGCCATATTGTCTGCCGTCACCGGGGGGGGGCGCGCTGTTTTTGGAAGTGAATATTTTCATATAGACGTCTTCAGGGCCGGACTATCATCAATCCTAGCAAGTTTGGTTCAGATCGGACCAGGATTCGCAAAGTTGTAGCATTTTGTTTTTTTGTCGCAATAATCCGACTTTGCAGCATTACCATGGCAACATCATATAACAATATGCCATCATGTTGAGCGTGCATCATCTACCTTGTGTTTGGAGTGTTTTTTCCAAATTTTGAGTTGGATACGATAATCTCTGTAAAGGTTATCCCCAACAAAGCGAGAGTGACTTTTGAGGGGTCATCTGAACTTTTCAACCCCAAACACAAAACGACTCGGCTGACTCAAAACGGAATTCCCTTTCAGAGTCTCCCCGCTGCTGTTTGTTCCCATGTTGTGTTTACTTGACACTATTTGCAGCCTCTCCTAAAGCCATACACGGTGCCAACATGTGCGGTGCCAACATGTGCGGTGCAAACGCTGCGCAAAGAAGGGGGGGGGGAAATTGCATGGACACATATATCTAATTTTGGATTCAATTTGTTAATACGTGTCCATTTGTAATAAGACGTCTTGCAATCATTGAAAGAAGTACGACTCGCCGTTCCAGTTCCAGTCCAGACGCAAAAGACCACATTATGTCAAACTCCGCCTACTCACAAGCATGGCCAAGCGGTCCGACACTGACGCTCTGTGGAAATTTCGTGGTACTGCACATTCATATAATCAAACACACAAGAGGACAAAAAAGGCTGTGCTCAAACCCATGAGCAGATATTTCACAAGGAAGGGAACGGTAGTGATGTTTGCTAAAGCTCAATAGACGTGGAAAATTTGTTTGTTGAGTTTGTTGGTTCTTTTTTCTCCGGTATGCAGTTTACCAGACTCTAATTTGCATATTACCCATCAGCCCCAGGGAGCTTGCAAAACAACAAACCCGTAAAATATACAAGGAAAAACCTGTCAAATGTACAAGGAAAAACCTGTAAAATGTACAAGGAAAACCGGTAAAAATAAGTCTTATACAGACATAGTTTGTATTGAAATGCTTATAAACACTAGGCCACTGTTTTAGAGCTTCATAAGAACAAAATGAACGGTTATAACGTCCATAGACCTGCCACCGTGGCTAAACTACATAGTAAACCTCAAGCCCTATATATCTCTCACAGAGAATCTCTTGTGAACGTGTTACTTCGGTAACACATATACTAAAATTGGAACGATACAGAGAAGATTAGCATGGCCCCTGCGCAAGGATGACACGCAAATTCGTGAAGCGTTCCTCATTTTGCATCGAGGCAAAATTGTTATTATTGTTTTTAAAAAGTGTCACATAGGAGGTTTTGTGCAGATCGGACAACGTATGGCAAAGTTAGAGGGCACTTCCTGTTTAAAATGGCCGACTTCCAGTTTGGTCAAAGGCGTGTCCGTAAACGTGTTCAGGGAAGGTCCCTTAACTCCCATTTGAAGTTTCGTGCAGATCGGACAACGTATGGCAAAGTTAGAGGGCACTTCCTGTTTAAAATGGCCGACTTCCTGTTCGGTCGGCGGCGTCTCCGTACACGTGTTCAGGGAAGGTCTCGTAACTCACATATCTAGTTTTGTGTCAATCGGACAATGTTAGATTTGACTTCCTGTTTCGGGCGTTCCACTTCCTGTAGGTAGGTGACCTTATACAGACATGTTCAGGACGGGTCTGGGGTCCCACATACCAAGTTTTAGTTGGATACAACAATCCCTGTTAGAGCAGAATCAAAAACTATAAAGGTAATTCTGTCTGCTGTCACCAGGGGCGCTTTATTTGAAAATGAATATTTTCATATAGACGTGTTCAGGGCCGGACTATCATCAATCCTAGCAAGTTTGGTTCGGATTGGACCAGGATTGGCAAAGTTGTAACAGTTTGTTTTTTTAGTATTTTCTGCCACCACCAGGAGGCGCTGTTGTAAATATTTACCGTTTTCAGCAACGACCCATCATCAATCCTAGCAAGTTTGGTGGAGATTAGACCTTCCATCGTGAAGTTAAAAGAACTTGGCTTTCTTTTGTGAAAAATATGAATTATCGCCAACTTTGGCGCCCCCTATCTCGAACACCATGCGAGATTTAAAAAAAACGTTTGATAACTTAAGCTCCTCAACTTGTTCACAGTGACCTCACCAAGTTTGAGGGTGATCTCACAAAAGCTCTACGAGTCTATTCAAATATCAGACGCCATATTGTCTGCCGTCACCGGGGGGGGGGGGGGCGCTGTTTTTGGAAGTGAATATTTTCATATAGACGTCTTCAGGGCCGGACTATCATCAATCCTAGCAAGTTTGGTTCAGATCGGACCAGGATTCGCAAAGTTGTAGCATTTTGTTTTTTTGTCGCAATAATCCGACTTTGCAGCATTACCATGGCAACATCATATAACAATATGCCATCATGTTGAGCGTGCATCATCTACTTTGTGTTTGGAGTGTTTTTTCCAAATTTTGAGTTGGATACGATAATCTCTGTAAAGGTTATCCCCAACAAAGCGAGAGTGACTTTTGAGGGGTCATCTGAACTTTTCAACCCCAAACACAAAACGACTCGGCTGACTCAAAACGGAATTCCCTTTCAGAGTCTCCCCGCTGCTGTTTGTTCCCATGTTGTGTTTACTTGACACTATTTGCAGCCTCTCCTAAAGCCATACACGGTGCCAACATGTGCGGTGCAAACGCTGCGCAAAGAAGGGGGGGGGAAATTGCATGGACACATATATCTAATTTTGGATTCAATTTGTTAATACGTGTCCATTTGTAATAAGACGTCTTGCAATCATTGAAAGAAGTACGACTCGCCGTTCCAGTTCCAGTCCAGACGCAAAAGACCACATTATGTCAAACTCCGACTACTCACAAGCATGGCCAAGCGGTCCGACACTGACGCTCTGTGGAAATTTCGTGGTACTGCACATTCATATAATCAAACACACAAGAGGACAAAAAAGGCTGTGCTCAAACCCATGAGCAGATATTTCACAAGGAAGGGAACGGTAGTGATGTTTGCTAAAGCTCAATAGACGTGGAAAATTTGTTTGTTGAGTTTGTTGGTTCTTTTTTCTCCGGTATGCAGTTTACCAGACTCTAATTTGCATATTACCCATCAGCCCCAGGGAGCTTGCAAAACAACAAACCCGTAAAATATACAAGGAAAAACCTGTCAAATGTACAAGGAAAAACCTGTCAAATGTACAAGGAAAACCGGTAAAAATAAGTCTTATACAGACATAGTTTGTATTGAAATGCTTATAAACACTAGGCCACTGTTTTAGAGCTTCATAAGAACAAAATGAACGGTTATAACGTCCATAGACCTGCCACCGTGGCTAAACTACATAGTAAACCTCAAGCCCTATATATCTCTCACAGAGAATCTCTTGTGAACGTGTTACTTCGGTAACACATATACTAAAATTGGAACGATACAGAGAAGATTAGCATGGCCCCTGCGCAAGGATGACACGCAAATTCGTGAAGCGTTCCTCATTTTGCATCGAGGCAAAATTGTTATTATTGTTTTTAAAAAGTGTCACATAGGAGGTTTTGTGCAGATCGGACAACGTATGGCAAAGTTAGAGGGCACTTCCTGTTTAAAATGGCCGACTTCCAGTTTGGTCAAAGGCGTGTCCGTAAACGTGTTCAGGGAAGGTCCCTTAACTCCCATTTGAAGTTTCGTGCAGATCGGACAACGTATGGCAAAGTTAGAGGGCACTTCCTGTTTAAAATGGCCGACTTCCTGTTCGGTCGGCGGCGTCTCCGTACACGTGTTCAGGGAAGGTCTCGTAACTCACATATCTAGTTTTGTGTCAATCGGACAATGTTAGATTTGACTTCCTGTTTCGGGCGTTCCACTTCCTGTAGGTAGGTGACCTTATACAGACATGTTCAGGACGGGTCTGGGGTCCCACATACCAAGTTTTAGTTGGATACAACAATCCCTGTTAGAGCAGAATCAAAAACTATAAAGGTAATTCTGTCTGCTGTCACCAGGGGCGCTTTATTTGAAAATGAATATTTTCATATAGACGTGTTCAGGGCCGGACTATCATCAATCCTAGCAAGTTTGGTTCGGATTGGACCAGGATTGGCAAAGTTGTAACAGTTTGTTTTTTTAGTATTTTCTGCCACCACCAGGAGGCGCTGTTGTAAATATTTACCGTTTTCAGCAACGACCCATCATCAATCCTAGCAAGTTTGGTGGAGATTAGACCTTCCATCGTGAAGTTAAAAGAACTTGGCTTTCTTTTGTGAAAAATATGAATTATCGCCAACTTTGGCGCCCCCTATCTCGAACACCATGCGAGATTTAAAAAAAACGTTTGATAACTTAAGCTCCTCAACTTGTTCACAGTGACCTCACCAAGTTTGAGGGTGATCTCACAAAAGCTCTACGAGTCTATTCAAATATCAGACGCCATATTGTCTGCCGTCACCGGGGGGGGGGGGGGCGCTGTTTTTGGAAGTGAATATTTTCATATAGACGTCTTCAGGGCCGGACTATCATCAATCCTAGCAAGTTTGGTTCAGATCGGACCAGGATTCGCAAAGTTGTAGCATTTTGTTTTTTTGTCGCAATAATCCGACTTTGCAGCATTACCATGGCAACATCATATAACAATATGCCATCATGTTGAGCGTGCATCATCTACCTTGTGTTTGGAGTGTTTTTTCCAAATTTTGAGTTGGATACGATAATCTCTGTAAAGGTTATCCCCAACAAAGCGAGAGTGACTTTTGAGGGGTCATCTGAACTTTTCAACCCCAAACACAAAACGACTCGGCTGACTCAAAACGGAATTCCCTTTCAGAGTCTCCCCGCTGCTGTTTGTTCCCATGTTGTGTTTACTTGACACTATTTGCAGCCTCTCCTAAAGCCATACACGGTGCCAACATGTGCGGTGCAAACGCTGCGCAAAGAAGGGGGGGGGAAATTGCATGGACACATATATCTAATTTTGGATTCAATTTGTTAATACGTGTCCATTTGTAATAAGACGTCTTGCAATCATTGAAAGAAGTACGACTCGCCGTTCCAGTTCCAGTCCAGACGCAAAAGACCACATTATGTCAAACTCCGCCTACTCACAAGCATGGCCAAACGGTCCGACACTGACGCTCTGTGGAAATTTCGTGGTACTGCACATTCATATAATCAAACACACAAGAGGACAAAAAAGGCTGTGCTCAAACCCATGAGCAGATATTTCACAAGGAAGGGAACGGTAGTGATGTTTGCTAAAGCTCAATAGACGTGGAAAATTTGTTTGTTGAGTTTGTTGGTTCTTTTTTCTCCGGTATGCAGTTACCAGACTCTAATTTGCATATTACCCATCAGCCCCAGGGAGCTTGCAAAACAACAAACCCGTAAAATATACAAGGAAAAACCTGTCAAATGTACAAGGAAAAACCTGTAAAATGTACAAGGAAAGCCGGTAAAAATAAGTCTTATACAGACATAGTTTGTATTGAAATGCTTATAAACACTAGGCCACTGTTTTAGAGCTTCATAAGAACAAAATGAACGGTTATAACGTCCATAGACCTGCCACCGTGGCTAAACTACATAGTAAACCTCAAGCCCTATATATGTCTCACAGAGAATCTCTTGTGAACGTGTTACTTCGGTAACACATATACTAAAATTGGAACGATACAGAGAAGATTAGCATGGCCCCTGCGCAAGGATGACACGCAAATTCGTGAAGCGTTCCTCATTTTGCATCGAGGCAAAATTGTTATTATTGTTTTTAAAAAGTGTCACATAGGAGGTTTTGTGCAGATCGGACAACGTATGGCAAAGTTAGAGGGCACTTCCTGTTTAAAATGGCCGACTTCCAGTTTGGTCAAAGGCGTGTCCGTAAACGTGTTCAGGGAAGGTCCCTTAACTCCCATTTGAAGTTTCGTGCAGATCGGACAACGTATGGCAAAGTTAGAGGGCACTTCCTGTTTAAAATGGCCGACTTCCTGTTCGGTCGGCGGCGTCTCCGTACACGTGTTCAGGGAAGGTCTCGTAACTCACATATCTAGTTTTGTGTCAATCGGACAATGTTAGATTTGACTTCCTGTTTCGGGCGTTCCACTTCCTGTAGGTAGGTGACCTTATACAGACATGTTCAGGACGGGTCTGGGGTCCCACATACCAAGTTTTAGTTGGATACAACAATCCCTGTTAGAGCAGAATCAAAAACTATAAAGGTAATTCTGTCTGCTGTCACCAGGGGCGCTTTATTTGAAAATGAATATTTTCATATAGACGTGTTCAGGGCCGGACTATCATCAATCCTAGCAAGTTTGGTTCGGATTGGACCAGGATTGGCAAAGTTGTAACAGTTTGTTTTTTTAGTATTTTCTGCCACCACCAGGAGGCGCTGTTGTAAATATTTACCGTTTTCAGCAACGACCCATCATCAATCCTAGCAAGTTTGGTGGAGATTAGACCTTCCATCGTGAAGTTAAAAGAACTTGGCTTTCTTTTGTGAAAAATATGAATTATCGCCAACTTTGGCGCCCCCTATCTCGAACACCATGCGAGATTTAAAAAAAACGTTTGATAACTTAAGCTCCTCAACTTGTTCACAGTGACCTCACCAAGTTTGAGGGTGATCTCACAAAAGCTCTACGAGTCTATTCAAATATCAGACGCCATATTGTCTGCCGTCACCGGGGGGGGGGCGCTGTTTTTGGAAGTGAATATTTTCATATAGACGTCTTCAGGGCCGGACTATCATCAATCCTAGCAAGTTTGGTTCAGATCGGACCAGGATTCGCAAAGTTGTAGCATTTTGTTTTTTTGTCGCAATAATCCGACTTTGCAGCATTACCATGGCAACATCATATAACAATATGCCATCATGTTGAGCGTGCATCATCTACCTTGTGTTTGGAGTGTTTTTTCCAAATTTTGAGTTGGATACGATAATCTCTGTAAAGGTTATCCCCAACAAAGCGAGAGTGACTTTTGAGGGGTCATCTGAACTTTTCAACCCCAAACACAAAACGACTCGGCTGACTCAAAACGGAATTCCCTTTCAGAGTCTCCCCGCTGCTGTTTGTTCCCATGTTGTGTTTACTTGACACTATTTGCAGCCTCTCCTAAAGCCATACACGGTGCCAACATGTGCGGTGCAAACGCTGCGCAAAGAAGGGGGGGGGGAAATTGCATGGACACATATATCTAATTTTGGATTCAATTTGTTAATACGTGTCCATTTGTAATAAGACGTCTTGCAATCATTGAAAGAAGTACGACTCGCCGTTCCAGTTCCAGTCCAGACGCAAAAGACCACATTATGTCAAACTCCGCCTACTCACAAGCATGGCCAAGCGGTCCGACACTGACGCTCTGTGGAAATTTCGTGGTACTGCACATTCATATAATCAAACACACAAGAGGACAAAAAAGGCTGTGCTCAAACCCATGAGCAGATATTTCACAAGGAAGGGAACGGTAGTGATGTTTGCTAAAGCTCAATAGACGTGGAAAATTTGTTTGTTGAGTTTGTTGGTTCTTTTTTCTCCGGTATGCAGTTTACCAGACTCTAATTTGCATATTACCCATCAGCCCCAGGGAGCTTGCAAAACAACAAACCCGTAAAATATACAAGGAAAAACCTGTCAAATGTACAAGTAAAAACCGCGGCGCGAGCCGCGGGGCGGCTCCGTGGGCTCGCCGGCCCCGGGTCCCCGGCCGCGGACCGCCGGTGGCCCCGCCGCCGGTTCTGGCCGCACGCCGCGAAATTCGGAATAATTGTTCCGAATTGGCATTTTTTACGCCGCGCAGGACAGGCGGACAAACAACTCTATCCGGTGTTCGCGAGTTCGCGTCCCACCCGGCCGGCCATTATTTAGTAAGAATTATGAGACCACAATAAAACTGTAATGATGACACTAAGATAATAGATAGATTATTATTATTATTGTTATTATTATTATTTGTTGTTGTTGTTGTTGTTGTTGTTGTTTGGTGGTGGTGGTGTTATTAATACAATAATACTGACACCATTAATGCTTATGCCCTGCAGACTTGAAAATGGTGGGTGATCGGCCGCTCCTCCAGCTATTTCTTCTGAATATTTCTTCTGTTCCAATGTCAACTCCAATGTCGCGAGTTTGAATACAACCTCCCCAAGTGAACGCTTTAGAAAGCGCCAATGTGATTTCGTTCATGATGCAACAATGTGTGTGTGTGTGTGTGTGCGTGCGTGCAAGCAATAAAACTTTATAGACTTTATTTTTGGAAGCAAATACAAAACAAAGCAGAGCAATGTCACAAAAGACTTCCATTCCTCAAATTTTCTCACATTTTCACCCCTCCCACATTCCCACCCCATTCAAGGAGAGCAAAACTCTGTCCAACAATGAACAAACAATAGTATCATATCAATACAACATACAACAAATACACATGGAAAGAAAAAGAGAGAGAAAAAAAATAAATAAATAAATAAAAAATAATAATAATAAAAAATACAAATAATAATAAAAAAAAAAAAAAAAAAAATCAATCAATAATTAAAAATAAATAAATAATAAAATAAATCTAAAAGGGAGGGGGGGGGCTCAGTCATCACAATCAGGCAGAGATGTCAAACATTCAATATGTTTTAAAAGAGGTCTCCAAGTCCTCTCAAATGAACTTAAAGATCCATTCAGGGAAAACCTAAGCCTTTCCAGTCTAATGGACAATAGCAGCTCTTTCACCCATCTACTGTGAGATGGAGGATGAGGGTGTTTCCAGGTGAGGAGTATAAGCCGCCTGGCCAACAGGGTAGTAAATTTAAGAACAGTCTGCATAACTTTAGAGGAAATAGGATGCAAAGGGGCACCAAACAAGGCCAGGAGAGGATCAGGAGTAATAACAGTGTCATATGCCATGCTAAGAGTTCTGAAGATTTCACACCAGAATGTGGAAAGCCTAGGACAGAACCAAAACATATGTGAATGGTCAGCTGGAGATTGTTTGCACCTATTACAAGAGGCACTCACATTGGGGTAAATCCGAGATAACTTCAAATTAGTGTAGTGAACTTTGTGTACAACTTTACACTGTAGGAGGCCGTGTCTTGCACAAATCGAGGAGGAGTGAACTAATTGCAAAACCTTTTGCCAATAATCATCAGGCAGTGTGAATCCAAGCTCTTGTTCCCAGGAAGCCTTGGGACCAGGCGCTGGACTGTCAATAGTAGAACCAATAAGGCTGTAAATACTAGAAATTAACCGCCTACGATCAGGATGAAGAGATAATAAGGAGTCCACTAGCGTTTCCGGGGGACGACTAGGGAATGCCGGGTTCTGGTTCCGAATAAAATGTCTTATTTGAAAGAAACGGAATAGGTGTGAATTCGGTAAGTCAAATTTCTTTGAGAGCTCAGAAAAGGACATAAAAGTGTCTTGGTCGTAAAGGTCCTTAAATTTAGTTAACCCTTTGTTGAACCAGGTCTGAAAGGTTAAATCCGTACATGAGGGCAAAAATAGGTGGTTGTTTATAATAGGAGAGAGGTCTGAGGCCCTATGAAGGCCCAGGCCTTTTCTAATTTGAATCCAAATTCTAACAGAGTTCATTACCAATGGGTTTGAGGTAAAGTTGGAGGCAGTCAGAGGGAGTTGAGAACACAACAAGGAGTGAAGAGAGATTTTAGAGGACGAAAGTTCCATATCTACCCATGCTGGGCACCTCACATGATCTGTTGAGTCGTTAAACCAGTATAAAAGTTTATTAATATTACAGGACCAGTAATAGCGTAAGAAATTGGGCAGCGCCAAGCCACCAAGAGCCTTGGGGAGCTGTAGCACTGATTTTCTGATGCGAGGATGCTTTTTGCCCCAAATGAAGGAACTTATTGAATGATCAAGTGATCTAAAAAAAGCCTTCTTAATAAGGATAGGGATATGTGAAAAGAGGTATAGAAACTTGGGCAAAATAACCATTTTAACCAAATTAACTCGACCAACTAGGGATAACGGGAGACTAGACCATCTGTCAAAGTCCAGTTTACACCTCTCAAAAAGAGGAGAAAAATTTTTCGAGAAAAGCTGACTGATCGGATTAGTAATAAACACTCCCAAATATTTAAATCCATCCATAGCATACTTAAAGGGGAATAAAGGTTGGGGTATACTCTTCGCCAGAGGGTTCAGGGGGAAAAGTTCACTCTTATGGAGATTAAGTTTATAACCTGAATAGGATCCAAATTTATCAAAAATACTGAGAACCACAGGGAGAGAGGCAGCCGGATTGGACATATACAAAAGGAGATCATCAGCATAAAGTGATAACTTGTGAATCTTCCCAGCTCGGGTGATGCCCTCAAACCCACCCTCCTGACGCAGCCAGATAGCTAGAGGTTCAATAGCTAAAGCAAATAAGAGGGGGGAAAGGGGGCAGCCCTGTCTGGTTCCTCGATAAAGGGGAAATGGGGCAGATTGGAGTCCATTTGTGTGGACTGAAGCCACTGGGCTAGTATAAAGCAACTTAATCCAAGATATAAAATCAGAATCAAAACCAAATTTCTGCAAAACAAAAAAAAGAAATCTCCACTCCACCCTGTCGAAGGCCTTTTCAGCATCTAATGAGACTATCACCTCAGGAGTGTCCGAACCAGGGGAGCTAATAATATTTAAAAGCCTCCTAGTATTATGAAATGAGTGTCTCCCAAGCATGAATCCTGTTTGATCAATTGATATAATACTTGATAAGACCCGTTGAAGGCGTTGGGCCAAAATTTTTGACAGGATTTTAAGGTCAACATTCAAGAGGGAAATGGGCCTATAACTTCCGCAAAGAAGAGGGTCTTTATCACTCTTAAGCAGGAGAGAAATCGAGGCCTCCGACAGGGTTGGGGGCAGACGACCCTCAGTAAAGGACTCGTTGTACATTTTCCGAAGGGCTGGTGCAATGGCGGCTGAAAATAGTTTAAAAAACTCAACAGTGAACCCATCAGGGCCCGGAGTCTTACCGCTCTGAAGCGTCACAATTGCCTCCTGCACTTCCTTGATAGAGATTGGACTGCCCAGCTCCTTACACAAATCCTTGTCTACATTAGGAAAAACAATCCTATCCAATGGGTTTTCTCCGTCCCAAACATCCACGGGACATTGGGAGGAATAGAGGTCAGAGTAAAAAGAACGAAATGTCTTATTAATCTCAGTGGGGTCTGAAGTAACTTCACCAGACACAGATTTGATCTTAGGGATCAATCTAGATAGCGAAGCTGCACGCGCCTGATGTGCCAATAGCCTGCCCGCTTTGTCCCCTGTCTCAAAAAAGTGCTGTTTAGCCAAGAATAACTGCTTCTGAGTTTTACTCGTAGATAATATGTCAAATTTGGACTGAAGCTGAAGTCGTTCTATATAAAGAGCAGGGGTAGGGGCTGAAGCGTACAAATTGTCAACTCTAGAAACCTCCTTAGCAATTGCCTCCAACTCTAACTTTTCCATCTTCCTTAGTGATGAAACATACGAAATAATTTGCCCACGCATAAATGCCTTAAAAGCTTCCCATAAAGTGCGTCTTGGAATCTCCGCAGAATCATTGGTATCAAAGTACAAGGAGATCTGTGCATGAAGAAATTCTCTAAAAGCAGTCTGGGCTAACAAAGAGGAATTAAGTCTCCATTGTCTGGTGGGAGGGGCACGACCAGGAAAGCCAATATCAACAGATACGGGGGCATGATCCGAAATAACAATACTATGGTATTCGCATGAACGAACCACCGGTAAAAAATAATTATCCAATAGGAAAAAATCTATCCGAGAATATGAATGGTGGACATGCGAAAAAAAGGAAAAAGCTTTGTCCGAATGGGATTTAGCCCTCCATGGGTCAAACAAACCTAAACTGATTTTGTATGTATCAAGTACTTTGGCTGACTTGGACAGCACCTGAGCATTAGAAGAAGACCTGTCCAGGGAGGGGTCTTGAACCAGATTAAAATCACCGCCAATAATCAAATAGTGGTCATCAACCTTAGGAAGAAAGGAAAAGAAGCTTGTAATGAAATTACTGTCATCCCACGTAGGTGCATAAACACAAGCCATAACCACAGGCATGCCAGATAATTTACCAGAAATAATTACAAATCGACCATTAGTGTCCTCAATAAAATCTGATAATTCAAATGGAACACTCTTGCGTATTAGGATAGCTGCACCTCTTGCCCTCACTGGAAATTTAGAGTGAAACATCTCCCCTATCCAAGGCCGTTTGATAGAGTTAACCTCCGAAGAGCAGAGGTGAGTTTCTTGTAAAAAGAAAATATCACCCCCAAGTTGCTTTAAATGAGCCATTACTTTATTACGCTTAATGGGTTGGTTGGCACCTTTCAGATTCCAAGAAATAAAGCGAAGATTCTTACCCTGAGTCATCATATCTAAAAAGAGTCACAAGGAGCAATACCACTCCCAAACCTGACGTGATTCCTGAGCCAAAGGGGAAGGGAAGGAAAAAAAAAAATAATAATAATAATAATAATAAAAAATAAATAAATAAAAAAGGAAAGAAACAACACACACAAAACAAAACGACAAAGAGAAAAGACACAAACGAAACAAATTATCAAAGCATCCCTCCGCAATTCTCCCACCCCCCCTCCCCATACACAAACCGAACATATCCTCATCAATCCCAACAGGATAAAACTTTCTACTTCCTCAATCGCTTCTCGCTCAAGAGGTCAAACGGCTTAGCAATGCAATCTCATACACCACTCCAAACAACATCCGACTATGAAAAAGTGAACGTGAATAAACAAATAAATAGAAAAACAATTACAGCTTTCAAAGCTAGCCACGGTAAGCAGACCAACAGTAAGCATGTAAAAGTATTTAGCACAAATGAAGAAACAGCACACCCTACAATACTTTCATGCAGTGGGATATCTGGCACACACAAAAAAAAAAAAAATAAAATAAAAAAAAAAGGGCCAATATAAGTAAGAATCAAAAGTCAATAAGGTTCAAGGAAAAACACAAAGTCTAACTAAGCAATTCAAATCAGGGTCTCTTTGAAGCCAAAGTAACACGTTCAATGACATTAGAAGGATAGTGTTTACCTAACATCAGGCATCAAAAATGTAAAATTAGGGAATATGTTGCCAACAAAACAGGGCATAAAAAAAATAAATAAAAAGAAGTATAAGCATACCACCACTAAAGCATGACTAGAGTAAACACAGAACATGCGCTTACCCGTTTCCATGGATACCATGACGCCCATCGAAGGTAATCGCAATCACAAGTCCACAGTGTATGTACAGTAGAAGGGGCAAACTGCCTCATTCAAACAGGAAAGAAAAATCCCAGTATGAGGGCAGTTGAAAACGCCAATATGCGCTCTATAATTTGTCCATTATTCGCTCGCTGTAGAATGCGTGTGCGTCTTCCGGAGTTTCAAAAGTGAACGTATTATCTTCAAACGAAACTTGCAGGCGAGCAGGAAAGAGAAGCCTGAACTTCACTCCCTTCTGGTAGAGAGCTTGCTTGATTTTGTTGAACGCAGCACGTTTCTTTGCAGTGACAGGGCTGACATCAGGATACACTCGCAGCGTTGCTCCGCCGCACTTAAGCTCATGCTGTCTCGCCCAGCGAAGCACCTTCTCCCTCTCCTGAAAACGATGAAAGCAAATCACAAAAGCTCTGGGTTTACCTCCCGGTCCAGGTTTCTGGGCTAGGGAGCGATGTGCCCTCTCCAGATTCGGGGGGTTAGAGAAAACACCGGGACCAAGGTTTTCCATCAGCAGGGTAGATATGAACTCGATCGGGTCCCGACCTTTTTCACTGCCCTCAGGGATGTTTATTATACGGAGGTTGACTCTACGGGATCTGTTTTCAAGATCGTCGAGGCGGTCCTGGAGAGACTTATTTTGGGCCTGCAGAAACTTCACTGTTTTTTCGGTGCTTGTTATGCGCTCAAAGTTATCCCCCGCCAGAGATTCTGCAGCAACGAGGCGGCCGTTGAAGTGAGTCACAGTCTCGTGAAGTGCGTCAACCGAGGTCTGTAGCGGTTTAACAGACTCCTGAATTAATGTAGACAAGTCGCTCCGGAGAGAGGCTCGTTGCTTCTCCAATTCAGAAACCAGCTGGCTCATTGACAAAGTGACCGGGAGTTCTTCAACAAGTCCAGGTGAGTTGTGAGCCTCAGAGCTAGCACTCGCCATTTTAGCAAGTTTGCTAGCCACAGTAGCCGCACCACCCCGCGTAACTGGGCAACTTGGCGTGCTGCTCGTTTTAGATTTAGAACCACTCATTTCACGGCCCGGAGAAAGCTATAACTGCTATATCGTTGTCCAGCACAAATTTTCAAGTTGGGTGTGGCGTTTACAGGTATATATTAAAAGTTCAACCGAGAGACCTCTTTCGCGCGACCGTCGCCTACCTCATCACCACCGGAAGTCAGCAATAAAACTTTAGACCTTCATTTATTGTTGTTCATTCATTTATTAAATGTCACTACAATAACACCATTTATGCCTGCCGACTGAAGAAGAAAGCCAGCAGCAACATTGGTTTGACATTGACATTGTTTTGATATGTGTGAGGGAGGAAGCCATAGAACATTTCGTTAGTCTAATGGCAATAAAGAAAAACATGATGTACACATTGTTTTCCACTACACACATAATATTCACAACAGTTTGCTTTCTTTAGGTCTCTCATCTCAGCCAGCCACTGCTTCACACTTTTGCCGGAATAAAGGGCACAGAAATTTCTCCCCTCAAACCTGCTGTGCCCAAAGTCCTTTTGTGATGGCTGGAGGCACAGCTGGCAGCTGTGCACCTTGTGCTGCTTGTGCTTCCGTTTACGGGTAGGAGGAACAGGCACAGGCACAGGGGTAGGAGGCGCAGATGGGCCGGGGATGGAAGAGCTGGAGGAGACGGGACAACACTGGCGCTTCCTCCCCAAAGGCTCAGGAGGAGGAGGAGGAGGAGGACGACGACAACGACACTTGCGCTTCCTCCCCAAAGGCTCAGGAGGAGGAGGAGGAGGAGAAGAAGAAGGTCCAGCCTCGACCTGCCCCCCCTTGGCTGCTTTGTTCATCCTCCAGAGTGTCGTTCTGGGAACTGCCATGGTGTACACATCCGCGAGCCACTTACGAGCCGTGCGTCCCCCCGGGCCCTTCTCCAACTCGCAATAAATGTGTCCCTTGTACAAGGCATGCCCCGTGTCCAGGTTCATGGGCTGCTTGCCACAGTGCTCGCAGGGGGCTCCCGGCTCGCGTGTCGGCATCTCTTTCGCTTCCTCCAGCACCCTCTTGTCCCGCTGCATCCTCTTGTCCTGCTGCATCCTTCTCCGTTTGTAGAGGGTGACCAACTTCTTCTGGCTGCGCGCGGATGGATGACTCTTCTTCCCGGTGCCGGGGGATGCCATACACACGTATCAAAGGCATGTTTAGCTTTCTTACGCTACCCACAGAAGGCTCAGAAACTTTGAAAAAAAAAGAAAATTGGTGAAAAGAAAAGGAAAAAAAAAAGAAAATTGATGTTCACCAAACACGGAGTAAACGCCAAGTGCAAAGAGCAAAACAACAACAATTCTGACCACTAAAATGTTTTCCCTGTGGCCATAATCCTCTTCAATATGATCACGTCACGTATAACTTTCAAAACTTGGTCCAGAGAGCAAAGGGCAGGTACTATAGCACCACCTAGTGTCTATCTGTGCATGCCACTGCCCAAATGTATAGATTTTTTAACAAGTTTTGATTAGACCAATAGTGACATGTAGGCCTAAATAAAATTAAATGAGTTTAATACATTTTTGTGGTATATATTTCCAAACAAGAGTCACCTAGGCATCTCTTCACTAAAACCTCTGTAATTTCACAATTGCACAGTTAATGTCCACATGTTGTGACATGAGCATAAGCTCGAGCAACAACAGCAGCAGCAGCAGCAGCAGCGGAGGCGTCAGTGCTGAGGCTGTCAGACACTGAACACAGGCAATATAGAACTCTTTTAGTCTATGTACAATGAAACAGATGCATGCACTTGGCACACACAGATTAAATACACACCCTCTGGCTCGGGACAGTCCTCTCTCTCTGGTCTGTTGCAAAACCAAGGATGTATTAACATAAAAAACTATGAACATATTTATGTACTATTTACATATTTTTATTTACATATTTACAGTATATACACATTTTCTAGGGTGCTGGGAATATGGTGCGGTTAGGGGTGGTTTTGGCGGGGGCGGCGGTGGCAGCAGCAGTAGCAGCAGCGGCGGCGGCGGCAGCCTCCTCGCGCTCTCTGTCCTTCATTGCCGACAGCCACTGCTCCACAGTCCCCCCGTCAGCCTGGGCACAGAAGGTCCCCCGTTTGTAGCGGCTGTGGCCATACTGCTTGGTCTTTGGCTGGCCACAGCGCCTGCAGATGAACTGGGGAACCTTCTTGTAGGGCTTTGCAAAGTTCCCTAGCTCCTGGGCACGACGCTCCATCTCAGCGTGTACCCGGCGCCTCCAGGCAGTAGAGCGGGGAATGGCTGGAACGATGGTGGCTGGAGCGACAGTTGGAGCAGTGGCTGTTGTCGAAGCTGGGGAGGTGGTGGTGGTGATGTCCGCTGAGGAAATGGTGGTGGTGTCCACTGAGGAGGAGGTGGTGGTGGTGTCTGCTGGTGGGGCTGACGCTGAGGAGGTGGTGGCACTCTGGTGGTCGACGATGAGGTCAAACAGTTCCGGGGCCAGCGGCCCTCTGATAGTGACAGCCAGGCCCGAGGCATCCGCGGGCAGGTGGTGCTCAAAGGGCTGGTCTGGCTGTTGGGGGTCCTGCAGCAGAGTCCGTGGGGCAGGCAGGGGCTCCGCTGCGGTCTGGGGAGCGCTGGGCCCCGGAACTGAGATGGTGAGGGTGTCCCTCGTCATCGCCTTGCTCCTCTGATTGTGCCTTCATGACAAAGATATTAATCATGACAACAAACACACACCCACATCAGTGCTGCGAGCCAAATCATATTGACTTACCACATCGACAGGGTCCACTGATTGACATCATACAGCTGGATGCGGGTGCAC
Source organism: Solea solea (assembly GCF_958295425.1). Lineage (NCBI taxonomy): Eukaryota > Metazoa > Chordata > Actinopteri > Pleuronectiformes > Soleidae > Solea > Solea solea. Next base: position 8,295,446 of record NC_081153.1, on the reverse strand, counting down.
GCCATGAGGGCAGGACAGTGGACCACGTTGTACCGGATCTGCTTATAGTCCCTCATGATGGCAGCCCAGCGGTTGATGCAGACCCCGGCGATCGTCCTGATGTCCTGGGTGTGAATGCGGCACAGCTCCAGCATGATGGCTTCAACAAGCCTGCTGGCTTTAGGAGACTGTGCCGCTCCTGCGCCCTGACCCAGGACGACACTGCAGAGAGAGAGAGAGAGAGAGAGAGAGAGAGAGAGAGAGAGGGGGAGGGAGGAAGGAGAATGTGTTAGTTACTGACTATAGCAGGCTGTAAAAAAAAAAAAAAAAAACTGTTAATGCAGTGACTTTGTACCGCTTCACACTCTCCACTCCTGGCGTGTGAGCGTGCCGGTTGCTGGTCTTGAATCGACCTTGGACCAGCTTGTCTTGGTGGCGGCGGGGGAAGGTCACCGGTGCCTTGTCCCTCTCAGTCAGCTTCTCCCAGAGAGCGACAACCTCCCTGGACTGACGAGCGGTGACAAAGGCGTGGTGACGCAGCTCCACGAGGCCGTGGGCCAGGGCCACCACTTGATGGTAACCGGGGTGACCGTCTGGCCCAACGATGTCCTGAAAAAAAGCACCACACACAGACATGGCACATGATGCGACGCTGCAGACACGGCACATGATGCGACGCTGCAAGTTTCTTGAGAAAATCAGCTAAGTTTTGATCTCGGTACATCAGCTATTGTTGCAGCAAAAATGTGAGTGCAGCACACTTAATGTTGGATCAATACAAAAGCAGTTTACATTTATGAAGATATAAGAAACACAGTATATTTATAAGAATATAGATTATTATTCTTAACGTGATTGTCGTTATTTTTAGACTGATTTTCCTCATCACAAATATGAAACGTTAACAGGCAACTGTCCACTCACTTCATCCTCCTCCTCAGCCTGCTGCACCTCCATACTGTCGTCCTCGGGGGGTAGGGGGGGTGGGGGAGGTCCCAACTGGGATGACGAGGCCTCACGCACAGGCACACTGTGGGGCTCCTGGAGGAGAGCGTCGTGATGGGCCAGGAGACAGATCTCCTCCGGCTCCTCCGGCTCCTCCTCCTCAAAGCCCTCGTCGGTCAGTGTGCCGCCATCGTCGTCGTCGTCGTCCTCGCCCTCGTCGGTCCCTTCCGGAGCGTTGGGACACTGCTGCAGCACAGCGCCCGACTGGGAGTACAAATACTCTACCCCCAAGAGTTCCCCTGCAGAGAGCGAGCGACAGACACACACAAACACACATGAGCAGATGCTTTGAGACAACAGCAACAAACGCTCTGTCGCTGATCTCTCTGTACCTGTGTACTCCCTGGGCTGGGTGTAGTCGACAACCGGCTTGAGCCCCTTGACCCGCTGGGCCAGCCGGTTGAACGTGTGCTGCTGCTGGGCACCGTAGCACCGCAGCGCCGATCGCTGACCTCCCTGGACTGCCGCTCGTCCGCGGTTTTCATTCCACCGCATCAGGCCCTCTAGCAGGTACACCTGGAAGTGTAAGTCACTTGCAGATGTACCTGTGAAGGAAGAGAGCAAAGTGTGAGTGAGAAGCAATGTATAAAAAAAAAAAAAAAAACAAAGAAAGAAAGAAAAAACAAAATGTAAATGTGTTGTAAAATAAATGACCTGGAATGAAGCGGCACTGGTGCAGGTGGAAGGACTCGAGGGAAGTAGAGCCACGTGCGCACCGGTAGACGGGGAGCTTAACACCGCCCTTGGTGAGCTCACCTGTCTGGGCGTACAGCTCCACCCCCTCCGGGTCCTGGATGCAGTGGAGGTGGCGGCGCTGTGTGCTCCAGATCTCCTCCATGCGGGCGCGGTCGATCAACGGGACGCCCATGATGTCCATCATGTCCCAGAAGGCGTCCAGCACCTCCTGGAGGAGCCGCTCTGTCTCCACCGCACCCCTCGTACGGCGTCGACAATGCCGAGCGAGCTCCTTGGCGGACAGCTTGATGTGGGCGTCCTTCCCCTCCATGGACTGCTTGGCCTCTCTCAGGCGGGCGACGTCTCCGGCGTCCCACTCGAAGATGGCAAAGGACAGCCTCGCCATGAAGAGGCCGTAGAGCTGGTGGCTGTCTGTGGTGACACCCCTCGCAAAGCGTCGCATGAGGTGCCACACGTCGAGCCTGACCACCAGCTCGTGCCACTCGTGGAACATGTGGTGTACTGATGACGTACCCACGGCGGCACAGCAGTCCCGGTCCACGTACATGACCTTTGGAGGGGCCTTTCCGGCTTCGCGGTACCGCCGCATCAGGCCGGTCGCCATGTTGGCCAGTCCGTCCCCCTCGGCTGCCGTGAGGACGGACACGAGTACCTGCCCGTACTCGTTGCCAACGTTGGCCATCCAGGCGGCCGAGCAGGCGGCAGCGCCTGCAAGCTTTTTGGTGATCTGCGAGACACAGCACAAACACACATTTAGACACACGGCACAACGACGTCATACAGGGTGAAGGCACAGTGGAGAGAGGGAGGGAGGGAGAGAGAGAGAGAGAGAGTGAGTGAGTGAGTGAGTGAGTGAGTGAGTGAGAAATCTCACCTTCTTGGTGGAGTCCATCTTAAGTATGTCACCAAAAATGGACGTCACCTTAGCCTTGGTCGTGTCCAGCCTGGTCATGGCATCCAGGACGTACACCCACCTGAACCAGGCGAGTCCGGGCACCTTCACGAGCTCTGGGAGCACCCCCTCTTTTGGTGCCGCTCCAGGTGCCATTAGCTTGTCAAGCACGGAGAGGTACTGGATCGTCCGCGCCATCCACTCCCTGGAGTGATGCTCCACCAGGAAGGCACGGACGCGAGCCACACCGTTGGCCAGGGTGCGCTCCTTCAACATCCTGATCACCGCCATGTCACAGGACAACCTGGGGTGGAAACAGAGAGTGTACAGACAACGCAGACAAATATAGTTAACTACTACTACTACTACTACTACTACAACAACAACAAAAAAATGCATTGTCGAGGAAATAATAATAATTATAATAATAATAATAATAACGATACTAATAATAAATGTAATTTAAAAGAGCCTTTCAGGTCACTCAAGGACACTTTACAATGAATTAAAATCACACAATTACATAAAAACCAAAAGAGAAAACACATAAAATCAACAAATGTTGAATGCCTTAAAGTGACATACTTGTACGTGAGAACAGCTGGAAACTCATTGCGGTGCGTGACGTCCAGCTGGTCTAAGATGTCCCGTGACCAGCTCACAATCTTCTTGTGACAGGCGGGGCACTCAAGGTTCTCTGTGGCCATGAAGTACCACCCGCTCATGTCCAAGACCCTCCGGACGGTCTTGTACAGTCCAGCGTCCATCAGTTTCCGCCCATCGGCAGGGCACTTCAGACGATATGCCCACATCCGATAGGGCATCCACAGAAAGAAGGGGCGCTGGAAGAAGGCGTGAGCATTGGCGGGGAGCTGTGTGTAGAGGGGCCGGGGGCCAGGAGGGTGCCACCACAGTTTGAGCGGCGTGGTGAGGACCACCTTCCCGCTGCTGGGTTCCCTCTTGAACAGCGCCCGGCCCACCCACTCCTGCTGCTCTTCTGGCAGCGTCTGCCTCCAGCTGACGGGAAGCAGCTGAAACACACACAGCACACAGCAGAGACACAGTTAGTGAGAGTGCAGCAGACAGGAACACATTAACACACACACACACGCACGCCATACATACCTCTTTGCCAGAGGCAGGTTTCTGAGGCGCCATCGGTAATGGCCTTGGCCCTTCCAGTGGCTGCTCGGAGGAGGAGAGAGAGGAAGAGGGGACCACAGCTGTTGGGGTGTCCCTGGACGTGCCTGACAACACATGTCAGTGTTCGACGATGCATTACAAGTGCATTACAAGTGAATTCACATCAAAATGTACACTTACTGGGAGAGTCGACCTCGGCGGCAGCGGCAAGTAACTCAGCGTCAGATGGGTCGGAGGAGGAGGTGCCTGGTGGCAAAGAACAACATACACTGATGAAGCACTGGTGTACTGTTAAAAGCACCCCACAGGCTGTTTTGTAGACAGTGCAGTTACCTGGCTGTGGGAGTCCGTGTGCTGGCTCTGATTGTTTGTCCCGGGCCAGCACATACTTCTGGAAGGCATCCATCCTGGACCCAGCTCCTATCTTCTTGTGCTTGCGTAACCAATCCACAAAGCTGTAACAGAGCAAAGAAAAACACACAAAATCAACACACAAACACACATGCAGTACATACACACACACACAAAATCAACACACACACACACACACACACACGCTACTTAAGTTCGAGTCTCCCGGTCCCTCGCGTTGTACAAGGACTTGTACGAACGGTGCGCGTGCTCACCAAACCCAAACAGTGTGTCACCCACCTCACTTGTACTCTGAAGAGATAAGATAAGATAGTCCTTTATCTCTTCAAGATCTTTCAAGATGGCGCTGCACAAGCAGTTGCTGCTTACAACGGCTCTCCCTTCTTTCTTACTTTTTCTCCTTTTTTCTCCTTTTTTCTGGCGTGTTTCACGCTTTTTCTTTAAAATGGTCAAATCCTGCTGCCACCACGCGCACAATGAGACCACTTTTATTACTTTTGCATTTTGTTTAATGCTCTTCTCGGCACTTTTGGGAACTCCGTCGGCAGACACGCTCAGCGGATCCGTTGTTTACACCAGGGATCAGCTGTTGGTGTGCGACCCCGCGCACGTCTCCATCAAAGAACAAGTTTGCACAAAGGACATTGAGTTTGTTGCGGTGGGCATCCGCCCGTATTACATCCCGAGGGAGTTCTCACATGTGATTGTGTATACAGTCTACATCCCTCCCTCAGCCGATGCAGCCGCAGCATGTGAGAGGCTGCACAGCTCAGTGTCAGCACTGCAAACTGAACACCCAAACTCTCTCCTGCTCATAAATGGTGATTTCAACCATGCCTCGCTTTCCCCCTTTTTCCCCACGTTCACACAGTACGTGAAGTGCCACACCCGGGAGAACAAGACGCTGGACCTCTTATATGCAAATATAAAGGGTGCGTACACCTCCGCCCCCCTCCCCCCACTCGGCCGCTCTGATCACAACCTGATACGTCTGCGACCTGAATACACACCCGTGGTGAGGAGGCAGCCCGCACAGAAAAGAACTGTAATGATGTGGAATGAAAAGCCAAGGAGAGGTTGAGAGACTGCTTCGAGACAACAATCTGGGAGACTTTCTCTGATGGAGATAACATCGACGGCTTCAATGACTGTTTCACACATTATATAAAATTCTGTGAGGAGAACGTCGCACCAACCCGCAGGGTGCGGTGCTTTGCCAACACCAAGCCATGGGTGACCCCTCAACTTCAAGTTCTGCTGAACAAGAAGAAGAGGGTGTTTGCTTCAGGGAGCAGAGAGGAGCTGAAAAAAGTCCAGCGGGAGCTCAAGCAGGCGACCAGGAAGGCTAAGGACGTCTACAAGAGGAAACTGGAGGAGCAGATGGGACAGAGCAAAGCGAGGGATGTGTGGAGAGGCCTGAAGAACATCACAGGTCATGGACAGAGTGGAACCAGAGTCACAGCAGGGGGGGACCAGCGATGGGCCATTGAACTGAATCAATACTTCAACCGATTCGATCAGGGCCCCCCTCCCCTCTCCACCTCTGCCCCCCACTCCTCACACGCCTGCTCTCCAGCGGCTACAGCCACCATCCACCAACCGTGAGGTGTTTTGGAGGAAAACACCTCACTCCAACACCCCACCCCCCACAGCCCCAGCTGCCCACCCCTCCTCAACCCCCCCCTCTCTGTGACAACTGAGCAGGTGAGGAGAGAACTGAGGCGACTGAAGATCAGGAAAGCTGTGGGACCAGATGGGATCAGCCCCAGACTGCTCAGGGACTGTGCTGACCAACTCTGTGAGGTGGTCGCGCACATCTTCAACCTGAGCCTCAGACTGGAGAAGGTCCCGGTCCTGTGGAAGACCTCCTGTGTGGTTCCAGTTCCTAAGACAGCGCACGCAAAGGAGCCGAGCCACTTCAGACCCGTCGCCCTGACCTCTCATCTGATGAAGACCATGGAGAGGCTGGTCCTCAGACATCTGCGCATGGTGGTGAGCCCCGTGATGGACCCGCTGCAGTTCGCCTACAGGCCGAAGATCGGGGTGGATGACGCCGTCATCTACCTGCAGCACCGGGCACTGACTCACCTGGAGGTCGCCGGGGGCGCTGTGAGAGTCATGTTCTTTGACTTCTCCAGCGCTTTCAACACCATCCAACCGGCACTGCTGCGGAGGAAGATGGAGGACGTAGGAGTGGGGACACAGCTGGCTGCATGGACCACCGACTACCTCACCAACAGGCCGCAGTATGTGAGGCTGCAGGACTGCAGGTCTGAGGTGGCCATCTGCAGCATCGGGGCTCCTCAGGGGACGGTGCTCTCACCGTTCCTCCCTCTACACCTCAGACTACACCTACAACTCCAGCAGCTGTCACCTCCAGAAGTTCTCCGATGACTCAGCCATTGTTGGCTGCGTGTCTGAGGGGGACGAGCTGGAGTACAGGTCGGTCATCAAAAACTTCGTGGACTGGTGTGAGAGCAACTTCTTGTGCTTGAACACCGGAAAGACGAGGGAGATGGTGATCGACTTCCGGAGAAAGACCCCACCACACACCGGTGAGCATCCAGGGCTCGGACATCGAGCTGGTGGATAACTTTAAGTACCTGGGTGTTCACCTCAATAACAAACTGAACTGGACCACTCACATCGACGCCCTCTACAAAAAGGGTCAAAGTCGCCTCCACCTCCTGAGGAGACTGAGGTCCTTCGGAGTGTGCAGACCTCTACTCCGCACTTTCTTTGACTCTGTGGTGGCCTCTGCCATCCACTATGCTGTGGTTTGCTGGGGAGCGGGCAGCACGGACCGGGACAGGAAGAAACTGAACAGGCTGGTCAGGAGGGCCGGCTCTGTCCTGGGCTGCTCGCTGGAATCGGTGGAGGAGGTGGGACAGAGGAGGACGTTATCCAGACTGTCCTCCATCATGGAGAACACACTCCACCCACTGCACCTGACTGTGGAGGGGCTTGGCAGCTCCTTCAGCGGCAGGCTCCGGCACCCTCAGTGTAGGACAGAGCGCTAGCGAAAGTCCTTCATCCCCACTGCTGTTCGGATATTTAACTCCTCTTAAATGTCCACTCACTTTCCCTGATAATACTCTATATTAGAGTGTAATTTTATCTTTTTTACTTTTTATCTTTTGGTAATTTGTCTTACTATTGTATTGTATTGTATTGTATTTTTATTTTATCTTATTTTTATTTTTATTCTATATTTTTATTCTTATTTTTACTTTTATTCTATTTTCACCTTTCTTAACTGAGCTGTTGTGAATGTGTGTTTCCCCCCTGGGGGAGGAATAAAGTCATTCAATTCAATTCAATTATTTGTCCTGCAGAGGGGAAATTTGCATTGTTACAGCAACAAGACAGTAAAGATAAAGATAATAATGATAATAAACATGCATGACAAAAAAAGAAAATTACAATAAACGAAGATGTTAACACTTAGACTATAAAAAATCTGTTACAAATAGAATGTAGGATGTACTTGGCTGGACAGTGACCTACTCCCCCCCCCCCCCATCCCAACCACCACCTCCGTTACACAAGGCTCATGGAAATTATAGTTGCATTTCAAACACAAAATTAACATATTTATACTTCGAAATTCGTTCCAGCATTTATACCACAGTTACCCCAGAGTCTATAGAATATAAACCCGTCGTCCGAACACAGTATTTGCATGTCCCGTCTCACACACACACACACACCGACATTATATTACGTTGGAATATTTGTCGAATTATTTCAAGAAATTAGCAACAATAGTAAAGAAATAAAGTCACTAGGTCTCGCAGAACATTACGCTGTATCATGCTGAGGTATTTACTGTTATGAAGACAAAAACGGCATAACTTACGTGGTGTCTACGAGACGATGCTCAATGACGTTCTCACGAGAAGCGTAAGTGAACTTTACCTACAACTCCGTCGCTGGGGGGGCAACACAAACAGGCAATCAGGGAACCGAATTACAATAGAACCGGAGCAGGCTCCACAAACAGGCAGATGCAAACTAATCATCCAACAGTGCAATTAAAGCCATATAAATACTATATGCAGGCAAAGCAAACATTCGATCTATCTGTTATAATTGGTATCAAAGTACTGTTGCCTTTAAAGTGCATTATCAAAGCCCTTTTTGTTAATCAGAGCACTGTTGCCTTTAAAGTGCATTATCAAAGCCATTTTGTGTTCTATATTAACCTTCCTATGTGCCTGTGGAAATCTATCTATCATCAGAACCTGTACGACTAGTGATGGTGAGATGAAGCCTCATGAGGCATTGAACCACTTGAGCCAATTGGTTCGAGAAAGGGTTCATTTCTCGAAGCTTCATGTGCACACGAAACCACCTACTGGCCAAGTGTATAATCACAGGCAGCTGTATCTGAACCACATAATGTGTGATGAATTGAATTTTTGTGTCTGTTAGAAATGACTATGAATTACAAAAAATGTATGACCAAATCATTTCTGTACATATGTGTTTAATAGATTTTTTGAATGTATTCTGTGTGTGTAAGTCTTCCCAAAATGGTAATATCATAATATGGCAGGTTGTGCAATGTTTTTCTGAAAATGGCATGGGTGTAATCAGGCAGAGGACAGTGAAAGTGCTTGTGGAACTAGGAAAAGGGCACAGATTATGCTTGTGAAACTTGGACAATGATGAGCCTCGCTGGCTCCATCCTATATCACCTATCCTACTCTCCTCCCTCTCCTAAATCTCTATCTCTCCCTAAACTCTCCAAACTATCTCCAAACTATATAAACGCTGTCCAAACTCTAGTATCCAAACTCTCCAAACTATCCAAACTCTCAACTGACCGCAACTCTCCTTCAAAAACCCACATTTTGAATGGAGCCTATATAGGGGTCTATATAGCTGTAAAACCTCGCGCTAAATCTGAACCACTTCACGAAGTAATCACGTGGTACAGCCGGGCAGCGAGGCTTCGGACGTCATCATTTTTGGCTCCTCCCCTAAATGAAGCAAGCCTCGATACGCGCATCGCGGAAACGCCCCCTCCCCTACTCGGCACACGCTTCGAAGCCTCGAAACGGAACGTCACATCACTATGTACGACTTGTCGGTTGTACAACCTAACGGACTGCTGTCTTAACTGCAACCTAACTACGAACTGACTAGTCTAACTGCTGTTTTAACTACTGTCTAGCTACTGCTAACTGTGTATGTGGAATAAACCTTCAGAAAGACAGTCGAGTTGTACCCGCCGTACTTGTTCTGGTTATCCTTTCCAGAAGGGAGTATTAAGCTTAAAGGATCAGCCAGTAAAAATCTGGACACTATACATATGTTATATTTTATGTTTTTTTACATTAGTTATTTATTTTACACATAATTTGGTAATAAATTTAAGTAACAAAAAATCTGAGGAGCCACTTGGGAGCCGAAAGAGCCGGCTCTTTTTAGTGAGCCGAGCGAAAAGAGCCAGCTCTCCACAAAGAGCCGGAATTCCCATCACTAGTGCCTGCTCCACGTAATGGTGACGTCACTCTTTGGGAGTACGAGACGGTGCGCGTGCCCTGGACAACAGTTTGACAACATGATACAGATTGTGTTATGCAATAATGAATAGTATTACTGTATTAAACGACAAATCGAAACTTTTAAGTGTCGTTCATTTAAATACAGAAATACCTGCAATTTGATTACAATTAGGCGAGAAATTTCAAAAACCTCAAATCTTACATCTAATCATAATAAAAATTAGCGTTGGAGTCCAAAAATTAGCATCAGCATTTATGGTCACATATGGGGCAAATGTCTCAAACAAATCAATTTAATGTGGACTACCACTTAATATAAGTTATAATTAAGTATTTCTGTATTTCCTTTTTGAATTTTTCAAATTGAAGACTTTTATTTTGAAATTCTGTGAAATACTGTACCAAATACTAGTATTGCGATACATCATGATAGAATATCGTGACATTTCAAGATCATATTACCCACTTCTACTAAACAGAGGACTTTTCCCAACAAAGTTTGACTTTTTTATACTTCCTGACCAGACTAGACCAGACAACAAGGGAGAAGCTGTTAGCCTGCTACCGAAACAACCACAGGCTAACAATAAGGGAGAGACTGTTATTGTTGTTGTCGTCTGTGTCCTATGAAAACATGAAAAAAACAGGCCAAATTTGCCAGACAACCAAAAGTGTGCAAATCACCGTCTGAAGTGTTTGAGAAAGAGAGTTGAGAAAGACAAGCAATACCACAAGGACTACATAGCATTCATGAGTGAAACAATAGCTTGCAGAGATGCTGAAAAGGTTCCAGAAGATAAAATCAAAAAGAGCCCTGCCTAGTACATCCCTCACCATGGGGTATATCATCCACAGAAACCAGGGAAAATTCAGGTCGTGTTCGACTGCTCAGCGAAGTTTCAAGGTCTGTCAGTCATGATCATCTGCTTATTGGGCCAGAGTTAACAAATACTTTGTTAAGAGTTCCCTGCCGGTTTCGTAAGCGTCCAGTAGCAATAATGTGTGATATAGAGTGCACGTTTCACCAGTTTCATGTGAGGTCAGAGCAGAGCCGGCCCTGGGCATAGGTAGTATAGGCAAATGCTAGGGGCGCCGTCATCCGCAGGGGGCGCCGAAAACGGAGGAGAAGAAAATTATTATTATTTTTTTTTTTTACCAGTGTCATTATTACTATTATTTCGAAATATTATATAAGCCCACAGCAACATAAAGTAATAGCAAAGACTATTAAATAATGCAGAAGCCTTTTTTCTGGGTGCAACGAGCCATTACTCTGTACCTGCCCTCTGTGAGGGGGGCGGGGTCAAGAGGCCAGCTGCCTGAATCTGACCGGACCGTGACCCAGAGACGAAGAAAAAGATTAATGACACTGTATCGGAATTATGTCCAAAAGACTGAAGCCATCCGGCGCCCAAGGAAGGAAAAGAAGGAAAGAAGAGGAAGAAAAACGTGAAAAAGATAGAGGTACAGTAATGTCAATGTGATGAAGTTCATGAAATTAATAGTTTAAAGCCCACATAGACCAGAAGCTCCAATTAACGCTGCGTTTGTGTGTGTATCTGCGTCATTACCTCGTTTATGAAACCCTAAAGCTTCAGAACAAACAGTTCAGCCACTGCTTAGAAAATAGTGTTGTATTGTTTTCCTGGGCTCTGCGAAGCGGATCGGCACTTCCGTAGTTTGATGTCGTCATCAAAAATCCTCACCACTCCTCTCACCACCGTAGCGCCTCCCGTTGCGGGCACTAGTCCGGGCACATCCGGTTGCGTACATTCAACCGCAGAAGAAGAAGAACTACTCTTGTTGTAGCTGCTGAGATGCAGAGCATCCACCGTGCCAGAGGGGGAGCTGTGTATCTGAGAGCTGGCCTATCTATTACGTCACTTCCAGGTACCTGGCCAATCACAGTACAGTAGGAAAGCTCTCGTTGGCTGGCCAATCACAACACAGTCCTGGTTCTGGTGGTCTGGTTTTGGTCTGAAACAGTGCGGCTGACGAGAGCGTCAGTGAGGAGATATTTTGATCGGCTCGTTTGCAGCGATTAGGAGGATTTTAACCATGAAAACAAGTTAATATATGTAAGTAGACCTCCATAACTAACATATATGTGTGATACAAGCATTCTATGTCGCCTTTAATGCATCATAGTTACCGTTGTTGGAGCAGCGTGTTAGCTTGCTAGCTTACTTCGGACGATAGCAACATTGTTTAATAATCAATAAAGAGCTATGTCGACGTGTGTTAATGTTACTCCACCTTAAATTCATCAGGGACGTTTGGAAACTTAACGTTAGGCCTGTTCAGGTGTTATTTTACAGGTGTCTTTCCTGCTTGTATGTCAGTTAAAATGCTTTTAGTTGTCCATCCCCTTTGTAATAGGGTGGTTGTAAGCCTTTGGTTTTATGTGTCACAGTTTACTTTATTGATCCCGAAGGAAATTCAAGATGTTACCTTCCAGCAACTTTCAAGGAAGTCCAAAGATATGAACTCCATCACTTCTCTGACGCAAGTGTTATAGGGTATGGAGGATGTACGTATCTGAGAGCTATCAGTGTTTCAGGACAAATTCATTGCTCTTTGGTCATGGGCAAGGCCAGAGGGGCCCCCCACGAAAGTCACAACAGTACCCAGGCTGGAACTGTCAGCAGACGAGAAGATTTCATGTATTTTTGGCGAGTACCAATCCAAGCCAATGGAGACGTGATCACAGAAGACAATCCTGCTGATCACGCATCAAGGGGCCTAATGGTAAAATAACTCATTGCTTCCAACTGGTTTACTGGTCCAGACTTTCTCTGGCGAGACAAGCTTCCCAGCGGAGATATTACGGTGGGACACATCACAGTTGACGACCCAGGGCTTGATAGTTCATAGAATAGAATAGAATAGAAATACTTTATTCAACCCCAAGGGGAATTGTTTCAACATAGCAGCAATACAAACAAATATTATAAGCATAAAATGTAATGTAAACATAAAATATGCAACAGTGGGGAAAAAAAAACAGTGCAATAATAAAGGAATGGCATAAAGGGGTGTAATGGAAAGAAAATGTGCATTGTGCAAATGAGCAGTTTTTTTTTATATATTTTTTCTTAGAGTTATTGTAAGTCTTGATGGCTGATGGCTGGAATGACTTCCTGAATCTGTCCTTGTGACAGCGGAGCTGTCTGAATCTCTTGGAGAATGTGCTCTCCTGGGCCTGGAGGATGTGGTGGAGAGGATGATCGGCGTTATCCATGATGGAAAAAAGTTTATTTAGTAAGGGAGGACCTTTATCTTTGCAAAAGATGGCGTAGAGTACAATATTTGACCAATGTTTTCTGGTCCAGATGGAGAAAAGAATACTTGTTAAGCCAGCAACAGAGGCAAACAACACACAGGAATGCAAAGGTCAATGATGTAGTGATTGTTCAAGACGACAATGCACCACGAAACACATGGAAACTGGCCAAGGTCACTGAAGTTTGGAGAAGGATGTGTGAGAAAGCTTCAGTTGCTGATGAGCGATTCAGCACTGGATGACCAAGGCAAGCGACTCACCAAACCAGTCTACCTAGAGAGACCTAGGCCGTTTCTCAATACTCAAGTAAGCAAGTATGTACTTGCTTACTTGGGAAGTATATACTTGAGAAGTCCGCTGGGAGTATATACTTGCCAAGTACGGGATTACACAAGTATGTGGTTGTTTCTCAATACTCAAGTATGCAAGTATGTATGTATTGTTCTGCTGTTTGAATGGTGGCTGGCGCCAAGTGCTGCAGCCTCATTACCGCCACCTACGGTGTTGATAAATGAACATATGAAATACTTTTAATAAATGCATATATATATGTTGTTATTATTTTTACATTTCAAATATTTAACTTCATTTATTAATTTATTTCTATTAAAATATACAATACAAATAATACAATGTGGAAAATAGATATATTACAGCATTGTAGAGTAGTATATATATATATATATATATATATATACATATATGTATGACATATATGTACGTTTACAAATATATACTTATATATATAATATATAATTGAATTGAATTGAATTGAATACTACTCTACATACTATACTATACATATCTACATATTATATTTAAATACAGATACAATGACCGTGCGAGTTTAATATAAATCTAAAATTCAAAGTTAAAATAAATAAAACATTAATAATATACAAACCTTCAAACTGTCAGGTCAAAACGTTTCCATTAAAAACAAAATAACACGTCAACAACAAATCTATGGATCACACCGAGCATGTAATGACAGCGACGTCTGAGCCAGCGGATCATTTCATCAGGACAGGCCGAGGTAACGCTGCTCTGTGCCGGGCACAGTGAGCGCAGGGCGTCCGCAGAGGCGGAGCTGATCACCTCCGACAAACGTCGCTGCCAAACTATAAATACGTCAGATCTTCATACACAAACTACAGGTTTGAATTCTAAATGACTAATTTCTCGCCTCAAATGATGTTAAAACTTTGTTCCGGGACACAGAAAAATATTTATTTCAGATTTATATTTCTATTATTTGCTGCTATGCTCCGCCGAAATGTATTCTGGGATACAAGACCATCTCCGATGCATACTTGGTAAAGTATGTAAACATGAGGATAAGTTTTGTGTTGCTGTAAAGACATGGACAAAGTGAAGACCCGTTCAGGTCCTTTCTAATTCCTCTCAAGGTACACGGCCAATGAGGTATGCTAGTTGTTGAATGTTGTTTTCTTTAAATGTATTTATATTTAAGTCTTTATTTGTGACATTTTGATACAAAGATATTTTGTATTTGTGACTTATTTGTTATTATTCTCTGTGACAGGGGTCTCAAACTCAATTTGCCTTGGAGTCTGGGTGAGGCTGGGCCGCATCAAGTAAGTACTCAAAAAAAAGTACAACTGTCCAGTAAGAGACAGTTGTACCCACTCATACACACACACACTAAGATATCTGGGAAACAAAGAGGCACCAAAAACAACTATATAAAGTGATGATTATGAAATGTAGATGTGACATGAGGGTTTTCTGAATAAAGAGCACTAACGTTTACATTTAACTGTAAATCTTTAAGAATTGACTCCAACTCCCCTTATCACAAATTGTTTACATGGATTTTAGAAACTAATTATTTTCATACATTCTACCTTCATTACTCCATACGTTGATAAATATTACCTCCTCCTTCACTGTTGGTAATTGTCTGCACATCACCAATATTTCCTCTTGAACTGTATATATATACATACATATATGTATATATGTGTGTATATATATATATATGTATATATATATATATATATATATATATACATATATGTCTACAGATATACCTCTGTGATGAAATCCATCTGATCCATCCAGCCATGTATCCTGTATACATATATCTAATTTTGGATTCAATTTGTTAATATATGTCCATTTGTAATTAGACATCTTGCAATCCATTGAAAGAAGTACGACTCGCCGTTCCATTATGTCAAACTCCGCCGACTCACAAGCATGGCCAACGCGGTCCGACACTGATGGTTATAACGTCCATAGACCTGCCACCGTGGCTAAACTACATAGTAAACCTTAAGCCCTATATATCTCTCACAGAGAATCTCTTGTGAACGTGTTACTTCGGTAACACATATACTAAAATTGGAACGATACAGAGAAGATTAGCATGGCCCCTGCGCAAGGATGACACGCAAATTCGTGAAGCGTTCCTCATTTTGCATCGAGGCAAAATTGTTATTATTGTTTTTAAAAAGTGTCACATAGGAGGTTTTGTGCAGATCGGACAACGTATAGCAAAGTTAGAGGGCACTTCCTGTTTAAAATGGCCGACTTCCAGTTTGGTCAAAGGCGTGTCCGTAAACGTGTTCAGGGAAAGTCCCTTAACTCCCATATGAAGTTTCGTGCAGATCGGACAACGTATGGCAAAGTAAGAGGGCACTTCCTGTTTAAAATGGCCGACTTCCTGTTCGGTCGGCGGCGTCTCCGTAAACGTGTTCAGGGAAGGTCTCGTAACTCACATATCTAGTTTTGTGTCAATCGGACAATGTTAGATTTTACTTCCTGTTTCAGGCGTTCCACTTCCTGTAGGGAGGTGACCTTATACAGACATGTTCAGGACGGGTCTGGGGTGCCACATACCAAGTTTTAGTTGGATACAACAATCCCTGTTAGAGCAGAATCAAAAACTATAAAGGTAATTCTGTCTGCTGTCACCAGGGGCGCTGTATTTGAAAATGAATATTTTCATATAGACGTGTTCAGGGCCGGACTATCATCAATCCTAGCAAGTTTGGTTCGAACTTTGGCGCCCCCTATCTCGAACACCATGCGAGATTTAAAAAAAACGTTTGATGACTTAAGCTCCCCAACTTGTTCACAGTGACCTCACCAAGTTTGAGGGTGATCTCACAAAAGCTCTACAAGTCTATTCAAATACCAGACGCCATATTGTCTGCCGTCACCGGGGGGCGCTGTTTTTGGAAGTGAATATTTTCATATAGACATCTTCAGGGCCAGACTATCATCAATCCTAGCAAGTTTGGTTCAGATCGGACCAGGATTCGCAAAGTTGTAGCAGTTTGTTTTTTTGTCGCAATAATCCGACTTTGCAGCATTACCATGGCAACATCATATAACGATATGCCATCATGTTGAGCGCGCATCATCTACCTTGTGTTTGGAGTGTTTTTACCAATTTTGAGTTGGATACGATAATCTCTGTAAAAGTTATTCCCAAAATCATAAAGTAGCTTTTTTTTGGTTTATTTTCTGCCACCACCAGGAGGCGATGTTTACAAAGTTGACAGTTTTTGCATAGGCATCTTCAGCAAGGTCCCATCATCGATCGCCACAAGTTTGGTTAAGATCGGACCTTCCATCCAACATTTATGTAAAAGTGCCAGTTTTAGCTGCAAAGCTAGCTTTAAACTGTAGTCCATTGGGCTTCCCTTTCGCTTCCTCCAGCACCCTCTTGTCCTGCTGCATCCTTCTCCTCCATCTGTAGAGCGTGACCCTGGGTGCCACAATATAGAACTCTTTTAGTCTATGTGAAATGAAAAAGATGCATGCACTTGGTACACACAGATTAAATACACACACTAAATACACACCCTCAGGCTTACTGAAGTCATTTATCCACTTCAGCAGTAGTAAAGTAGTGACGTAAAGGCATAAGATATAAATGAGCACAAAGAAAGGATCTGTTGCAAAACCAAGGATGTATTAACATTTTCACATATTTACATTTTTTTATTTACAAATTAATATTTACATATTTACACTATATATAAATTACTTAGGGTACTGGGAAGATGGTGCGGTTAGGGGTGGTGTTGGTGGTGGCCGTGGCAGCGGCGGTGGCAGCGGCAGCCTCCTCACGCTCTCTGTCTTTCATTGTCAACAGCCACTGCTCCACAGTCCCCCGTCAGCCTGGGCACAGAAGGTCCCCCGTTTGTAGCTGCTGTGGCCATACTTCTTTGTCTTTGGCTGGCCACAGCGTCTGCACATAAACTGGGGAACCTTCCTGTAGGGCTTTGTGATGTTCCCTAACTCCTGGGCACGACGCTCCTGCTCAGCGTGGACCCGGCGCCTCCAGGCTGTGGTGGGGAATGGCTCCAGCGATGGTGGCTGGAGCGACGGTTGGAGCCGTGGCTGTTGTAGAAGCTGAGGAGGGGGTGTTGGTGTCTGCTGGTGGGGCGGAAGCTGAGGAGGTGGTGGTCTCTGCTGGTGGGGCTGACACTGAGGAGGTGGTGGCACTCTGGTGGTCGACGATGAGGTCAAACAGTTCCGGGGCCAGCGGCCCTCTGATTGTGACAGCCAGGCCCGAGGCATCCGCGGGCAGGTGGTGCTCAAGGGGCTGGTCTGGCTGTTGGGGGTCCTGCAGCAGACTCCGGAACTGCTATGGTGATGGTGTCCCTCGTCATCGCCTTGCTCCTGATTGTGCCTTACAAGAAATAAAAAACAGACATGAAACAATGCATGATTTATCATGACAAAGATATTAATCATGACAACAAACACACACACAACACACACATCAGTGCTGCGAGCCAAAGCATATTGACTTACCACATCGACAGGGTGCGCTGATTGACATCATACAGCTGGACGCGGGTGCACGCCATGAGGGCAGGACAGTTGACCACGTTGTCCTGGATCTGCTTGTAGTCCCTCATGACGCCAGCCCAGCGGTTGATGCGGACCCCGGCGAGCGTCCTGGTGTCGTGGGTGTGAATGCAGCACAGCTCCAGCACGATGGCTTCAACAAGTTGAAGTTACTGCAGTTATTGCTTACCACTTCACACTGCAGTCCTGGTGTGCGAGCGTGCCGGTTGCTGGTCTTGAAGCAGCCTTGGACCAGCCTGTCCTGGTGGCGGCGGGGGAAGGTCACCGGTGCCTTGTCCCTCTCTGTCAGCTTCACCCAGAGAGCGACAACCTCCTTCGGCCTGCTCCATTGGCATGTGACCTGTGGGGGCGCTACTGAGCCATTTTGCATTGGTTTTTCACATTTCCATTAATTAATAAAAATTTTCTCCAGTTCTGATATGCGTGGCAATTTTCGTCCGTTTTCACACTCGTTTAGGGGTCAAATTAGAGATTGTTGCGGTTTAAGAAAAATATTAATAATTCCTACAATTACATTAGGTCCTCGCACCACTGGGTGAGTGCTCGGTCCCTAATTATGCAACTGAGATAATAGACCTTAATTTATTGATAAAATAAATACAATATACCATAAATAATTACATAAATATACAGTAAATACTGCTTCTGTTTGAACTAGTGTACAGTCAGTCAGTCATCATCTACCGCTTTATCCTCCACCAGAGGGTCGTGGGGGGGTGCTGTGCCAATCTCAGTACACCCTGGACAATTTGCCAGTCCATCGCAGGGCCACACACAGATAGAGACAAACAACCATTCACTCTTACACTCACTCCTAT